>NC_086325.1:105559111-105739111 GCF_036172605.1 Pelobates fuscus
TGTATTGCAGGAAAGGAAGGTAAGGTAAGTGGGCATCGCCAGTGTATCGTTTTATTAGTAATATCGAGACAGTATGGTTTAATAATGATAATGCATCGCCCCCTGTCCGAAAAGCATGGGAGCTCTGTGCTGTGTGCATGGCTTTCACGGGCTGGTGAGAACAAGAAATAATAAGAAATATATACATTTAGAAGGGGAACTACGAGATATTGCAACAAATTAATAGTAATTATATTAAAATCCAGAATACCTTGTATTACATACCCAGAGAGGGGTGGGTTTTCTAGATAAGGTATACAGTGGGCATACTGATTGTAAAAAAATATTAATACTATATACAAACTAGTCTCAGGATTGTAGGGTTTACTCGCTAAACCATTACATTGTAGCCTATGGAAAACATTATTGCAAACATTTAAGATTTGGAAAGTAGCCATCCACTCCCCTTTACCATCAGCTTGCCTATTTTTGCTGGAATTTTGCAGTTTTGTTTCAGTGTACTGCTCTGTAAGTAATACTTTAAATTATAATATCTAGTCAGGAAAATGCTTGAAGTGCATAGTCCAGGATCATACCTGCTAGCAAGTAAAATTTAAATGCTCTTAGTAATGTGGTCGTTTGCCTACATAAATTAACCCTCATAGAAATGGGTATATCATTTATCATATTGACACATTTTAATATTTTCTTCATAATTTTTAAGCTGCAGAAAGGACTTAACCTCTGTAGTGCCACCTTGATTGTGGAAATGTGGGTGCCACCCCTGTCTGAATCTACATGCTTCCTTGTGAGAATACAATAACTTAGTGACAGATGTCATTCAGAGTGGTATTGGTAAAGGTGCTTATAATATTTAATTACTTGGTATTGACCTATGAAAGCTATTTTTCAGTGAGTTCTTTGTAACCTTTTGGTTCACTGTGCTTGACAGGGGTATCACCGCATGCTAGCTAAATCTGTATGTCATAGCTATTAATTACAGCTCAGAATATAAATGAGGCATTCAGATCTTTCCATCTATGGACAAGATTTTATCACCAGATATGATTATCTCTATTAACATTAAAAAAAAAAAATATTTATCAATTGCACTGTATGTGTAATATGCTATCCAATTAGCAAATTATCAGTAATACATTAATCTCTGGTTGTTAGGTCCATCTCGGTACGTTTGAACTATGACTCTTTAACCAAATTTTTTCTATCTCAGGCTGTATATATCCAAATGGAACTTATGGAAATTCTGGAACCAGAAGATATACCCAAAGAATCAACATGGTAATTAAATCTATATGTGTGTATGTATTTGTGGTCTGGTACAATAAGCCGAGTTTTAGTAAAGTCGGTTGTGGTGTCCCGGAACCAACGTTCGGGTAGGCCTGTAAAAGAGGGTCCACCAAGATGAATGGCTTGATAAAGGGAGTGGTGGGTGGGCTGAACCAGGCGGTCTCGGCCCAGAGGAAGGGGAGGTATGTTTATTTATAGGCTGGGTGACTCCTCCCACAACTACAACAAATATATATAAACAATATGTCAGTGCTAGAAACATTAATATGTTACTATGCAATACATGAGATTAAAGCAACTCTGCTGTTTGCCCTTTGGTCAGATTCTTGTGACTTGTGGATTGAGGGTAAATTAGCTTAGCAACTGAAATGGATCTTTACAAAACAAAAGAAACAGCGCTAGAGAAACCAATACTAAAAAGGGGACAGCAGACCTAAGGTAGAGTTCCCTCTAAGCCCTACGCGTAGGAATAATTTAAAGGTAAAAAGGGGAAAGGTTGCGCCAAAGACAGAAGCAAGTATATATATATATATATATATATATATATATATATATATTTATTTATTTATTTATTTTTAAAAAAAAAAAAGAGTCCAATACTAATGTAAAATTCAAAACACAAAAAGAAACCTAAAGGAGTCCTAGATCAATATACATGCTGCAATTAAGAAAAAGAAAACCATAGTGGTATTCGAGGCAGAGCGGGAGCACCCGATCGCTGTCCCTGCAGCTGTGATCGCTCTGACAGGCTGTTAACCCCTGAGGGTTAACGTTTATTTTTTTTTAACCCTCAGGGGTTCAATTTATTTAACTAATTTCAATGTTTTAAAATTATATATTGTGCTAGCTGGGGTGGGTGAGAGTTATGGGAAATTGGAGGATTTACTGTTAGTGCTGCTTACTGCTAGTTAGGATTTAATGGTAAAAAAAAGTGTAAAAAAAGTTTTAAGAAAGTTTTAAAAATTTAACAAGTTTTAAAAAGTAAAATAATACATTAAAAAAAGGCTCATTACCACTACACCTGGAACAAACTAGAGAAAAAATGATCCCACACTAAGGTTTAAAATATGCCTTTTTAATTACCCCTGGGTGTATTCATTAATAAATAGTATATATTTGTGGGGAAGTTTCAATAACCAACCAGCTAAACTACTCTGAAATGAAACATGGACACATCGTAAAAGTTAGAAACAAACTGAATGGCTGTCTCAAATGTGCCCCTTTAACATCCACATATACCTGGCAAAGGTACATACGGGGGTATTGCTGTACTTAGACGACGTAGCTGGGCAACATGTGAAGTATTATACAGTCGTAGTACACACAAGGTTTGCAAAATATACTGTGCAAACTCACTTTGTGTGTCAAAAAGGCAGAAAAAATTCTTATTACCACTACACTTGGTACAAGCACGCTAAGGTTCAAAATATGCCTTTTGAAATACCCTGGGATGCCTTCGTTAAGAAATGGTATGCCTTTATGGTGTAGTTGGAATATGTAGACTGCTCAAATGCTCCAAAGTGGCACACGGACGCATCAAAACCCTCCATGAAAATTCACACTTAAAAACCTGAACTTGTCACGTCTCTTTTACAGCACTGTAACTTCACAAAATAGTGTCTAGGTCATACATTGGGCATATTGTTTTACTCAGAAGATGTAACGGAGCATACTTTGTTTTTTTTTATGACAGTGGTACATATCAAGTGTAAGAAATACTCAGCAAAAATGCAACATACATGTAAAATGCTATTTTTTTCCCCTCACCACAAACATTGACATAAATTGGTGAAAAAATGGGGACAAGTTAAGGCACAATATATGCCCTATAATATACCCTAGGGTGTCTGCTTTATCAAAGGAAAGTCTTTTGTGTGGTTATTTGAACAGTCACACGGCTATAATACCTTAAAATGAAAACATTGGCCCGTCAAACCATCTACGAAAATTCTAACTATAGAAACTGAAATAGCTTTGTCTCTTATATGGCATTGTAGCTTTGCAGAATAGTGCCAAAGGCATACAATGGGGATATCGTTTTACTCAGCAGATGTAGCTGAACACAATATGGGGTTCTGTGCAGGAATAGCACACACCAGCTTTACGAAATAAACATTACAAAAACCTGGTTATATGTGTATATGCCAAAATATAGAAAAAACACAATTTTACTCCAATATTTAGCAGAGATTGGCGATGAAATGGCTACGTAAAAAGTGTCAAACTAACCTTAGGTAAATAGCCTGTGATGTCTACTTTATATAACTATATACTTTTGTGTGGCAATTTTGTTTTCTGTGATGGCTATTAAACCTACAAGACAAACATACCAACTTCTAAAACTGTTTCACATTGAAATTTTATTTTAGTCCTTGTGTTTTGTGACCTGTAAGTTTCAAAATAAGCTGAAATCCTGTACATATTATGTACTCTATAAATCAAGACGCATCAATGAATTTATTTTGAATTACTTTTTCTAAGCTGGACATATTATGCACACACTATTATTGCCAAAACTGTGGGTGGGATATATATATATATATATATATATATATATATATATATATATATATACACATTGTAGTAGCTTGCACTCCAAGAAGACTTTTGTAGTGCCCGGTGCTGGTTGTGGCAAAGGTAGATATGGGTGTAGAAACAATTGCACTCCTGGGACTTGGTTGAAGTAGTAAAATTTAGCTTTTATTTATTCCATATAAAATATAAACGTTTCAGCTCCAACATGGAGCTTTCATCAGGACAGGTAACATGTAACAAATGTGCAGACAAGAGAATATATACCCCCGATCCCTCCAAAACAGACTGAACACTCAAATTAAATTAAATATGCACCACAGGAGTGTACTTACTGAATCAGTGTCCGGATGTAGCACAGCTGGCCATGGCTGTCTCCCACTCTGCCCTTGTATCTGCATAATTGGGGCTCAGAGGGAAGGGGGGAGTGTTTGTGTTCCAACCATTTCCTGGCAATATCCAGTATGCATGGTTTGAGGTTACCATGATTACAAACAGAACTTTAACTCTCATCATCCTTAGCCAGCGGTGTTGCCCGGGTACTTGATTCAGTAGTGTAAAAAAGCTTGTATAAATAGAAAGCTACTAAGCAGTGAATTATTAAAAACAAATACTCGCAGGACAAGATGGTGAATCGCAAAGCTAACAAATTATTAGTATAATAGACGGATAGTTAGAATGCATCTTATCTATAAGTTTAAGGGAAGGGCTTGGTGGGAGTAGCGACAGAGTACCGTCAACCTTATAGTAATAGCTTTTACTGGCACTTTTTTTTAAGTAGCAAAAAGGTTTTAGTGCTAAGACAACATAACCTCAACAGAATAGCTATAGCAGGGTAATAGCAATATGAATGAGTTGGTGCAGGACTTGACACACAGTGACAGTGCAATTAAGTAACTATTTGAAAATAGTAACATAATATAATTGTACATATTAGGTATATTGAGCTGGACACATAATGACATGGTATTGTCAATACAGTAACTAACACATGTAGCAACAATTAATATACTGGTCACATTAAATGTAATGTAATGTTGTCACATTAAAGTTTAGCACACCAGAGATAAGTAGCAGATGCTAAGTATAGACATAGAGGAATTATCCTAAAAATACTGATAAGGCACATTTTTCATTGAGACCCTTAGGGTGGACAGTATTCAAAGTTTTAATCCAATAGACTTCCCGTTGAAGTAAAAGTTTCTTACGATCTCCTCCTCTGCGAAGGGGGGGGATGTGGTCTATAGCCATAAACTTCAACGTTGGAAGGGGGTGTCCAAATGCCAAAAAGTGTTTGGCCACAGGGAGGTCAGCCTTATTGTCCCTATAGGCTATGCGGATATTAGAACGATGGTTCCTTATGCGTTCTCTTAAGGGGAGATCTGTCTTTCCTATATAGGACAATCCACAGGGACACAGCAGCTTGTAGATTACAAAGTCTGTAGTGCAAGTGAGTCTATGTTTGATAGGGTATCTCTTCCCTGAATGAGGGTGAGTGAAGTATTTACCTGGTGACATGTGACTACAGGTGACACAGCCCAGACAGCGGTAGCAGCCCCAGTTAACAGATGTCTGTTCCTTGGTGTAACAGTGCACTGGATCTGTTTTGACAAGAAGATCCTTCAGGTTCCTCCCTCTTTTATAACACATCATGGGGGGGATTGTGGAAGACCTCTGGTAGGCTCGGGTCACGTTCTAGGATGCGCCAGTTGGACCTTAGTGCATTTTGTAGACTGTTGGACGCTGTGTGGTACGTGGTTGGAAATACCAGGCGTGGATTATTTTTGGTATTCTGTCGTGCTGGCTCTTGACTTTTAATCAGTGCTTGTTGTAAGGTTGATTCTTTATAGCCTCTATCTCTGAATTTGGTCCACATCTCTTTGATCTGTTTTTGGGTATTCACAGGATCAGAATTGTTGCACACTACCCTCATAAATTGAGAGAGTGGTAGTGATTCCTTGAGTGGTTTCGGGTGGAAACTGTCTGCTTTGAGTATTGTATTTCTATCTGTTGGTTTGGTATAGAGGGTGTATGCCAATCTGGACTGGTTCTTGTAGATGTGGACGTCGAGGAAGTCGACTTCTGTGGGGCTTGCTGTCATTGTGAGTTTGACCGGTGTGGGTGCTTCATTAATCGAATCTACCATAGATGTGATTGACTCCAAGTCCCCTCTCCATATTATAAACACATCATCGATGAATCGACGATAGAAGATTATATTTGCAGCAAAAGGTTGTAGGATGTGTAGGGACTCAAATACAAACATGTAGCTGTTGGCATACATCAGAGATATGGCTGCCCCCATGGAAGTGCCTGATGTCTGTTGGTACCAGGTGTGTTCAAACCTGAAGTAGTTGGATTATGGTGTAGAGACTCTTGACGTCACATGTCACCAGGTAGGTAGTCTCATCTGGAAGTATGGTTTGATGCAGGAGTTTCAATAAACTAGGAGTATCTTTTATGCAGGTTGGTAACATTTCCAGTGTATTCTTAAATAGGAAATCTAGCCATTTCGCCAGTGGTTCAAGGACACCCCCAATGGCTGAGACTATAGGCCTACATGGAGGGTGGTCCATACTCTTTTGGATTTTGGGTAGGGTGTAAATGATAGGTGTTCTCGGTGTAGGTTGGATTAAAGCTTTTTGTAGTTCCATGGAGAGGTAGTTGGCTTCAAGGCCTCTTTGTATTATCGAGGATACTTGCTTCATGATCGGAATTGTGGGATCTCCCGGTAGTTGTTTATATGTATTGGTGTCCTGTAGTTGAGACAGTAGTTCCTCTCTGTAGTATTGGTAGTTGAGGAGAACTATACCACCACTGTTGTCCGCTGGGCGTATGACTATATTGCTGTCTTTAGCCAGGGAGTTGATAATCATATGTTCTTTTTTACTGGTGTTGCAGTATACATGTTTTCTTGTAGTCAATGCTGTTTCGGTGTCTCGTTGCATGTCTCTCATGAGTGTCTTAATAGATAGTTGCTGAGAAGGGGGATCAAATGTGCTCCTTGATCTGAAGATTGCTGTGTCTCCCCATTTTTTGGCATTTTTTTAAATAATGAATGAGAATTTATCTATGTATAAGTGACATAAAATTAAAGCCCTGTTTGCCCTCTAAAAAACGGTATATAATATGTATTGGTGCAATAAATGACAGATGCAAATTGCATTTGAACACAAACAGCAAAAAATGCAAAAATGGCTTGTGTCCTTAAAGGACTACTATAGGCACCCAGAACACTTAAGCTTAATGAAGTCGTCTGGGTGCCAGATCCAGCTAGGATTAACCCTTTTTTCTATAAACGCTATGTTTACTTTAGGGTTCATCCAGCCTCTAGTGGCTATCTCATTGACAGCCGCTAGAGGGCTTCCGTGCTTCTCACTGTGATTTTCACAGTGAGAAGACGCCAGCATCCATAGGAAAGCATTGTGAAAGCTTTCCTAAGGACTGGCTGTATGCGCGCACGTCTCCTGCTGCGCATGCGCATTCAGCCGAAGCGGAGGAGAGGAGGAGTAGAGCTCCTCACCTGGCGCTGGAGAAAGAGGTAAGTTTAACCCCTTCCTCTCCATCCAGCCCGGCAGGAGGGGGACCCTGAGGGTGGGGGCACCCTCAGAGCACTATAGTGCCAGGAAAATGAGTATGTGTTTTCCTGGCACTATAGTGGTCCTTTAACCCCTTAAGGACACATGACATGTGTGACATGTCATGATTCCCTTTTATTCCAGAAGTTTGGTCCTTAAGGGGTTAAGGGTAAGACAAGCTTTTGAAAAGCAGCTCAATATGGGGAAATAATGAAGTTTAATGTTAAAATGTGTCCAGAATCTGCTGGAGACACAACATGTTTAGAGGACTCTCCTGTAATTAAATAAAGAAATGAGAGTGACTGTGAGTTTCCAATGAAAGCAGCAAGTTGATTCAGTAGTGAGCATGAGATAGGATTGACACAGGCTGATTAGCAATCTAATCACTGGGAGCCTGTGTGAAATGGTAGGATATACACTGATCAGCCCATTGTACAGCGCTATGGAATGTGATGGTGCTATATAAATAATAAAACAATAATAATAATCAGCCACTACATTAAAGCCACCTGTCCAATTTCATATACGTCTCTCCAGTATTTCCAAAAGAGCTCTTATGCATCCAGGTTGGCCCTCCAGGGATCAGATTTGTTGCTTCAGCACATCCCACAGATGCTCAACTTGACTGAGATATAGGGAATTTGTAGGCCAAGGCAAAACCTGAACTCATTGTCATGGTTTTTCTCGGCATGATTTTCATGACAGAGTCCAACTTCAGTTATTTACAACACATTGCTTGTTGGTGGATGAGGCAGTGTATGGTTATTGGACGTGAATGGTTGTGTTTCTCCATCTCTTTGTTAATGCATGCAACCACTCCTTTCATAGACCCCACCATGCTAGGAGCACCATCAGTTGTCACTCTGGCTAGTTTAGCCCAGTCAAGCTCCAAATCATTCACAGTTTGGAAAACTTTTTCATAGATATTGTAATGATTCTGAGCAGGTCAGAGAGGAAACTTATGCCAGGGTTGACTTCAGGTACTTGATTGGAATTATTAGACATAACTTGATAAGAAATAATAGAGTAGAAAGGTAAGCGGGAGAATGGAATAATAAATATAGAGAAAGTAGAACCTATAAACGGAGTTACCGGTAAGAATATTAAGGGATAACAGAAAATAAGAATTAGGCAATACGCCCCAGACAGGATTATAAAGTAACAGGAAAACCTATAAGAGAAATTATAGGTTAGAGTTAATAGAAGGAACAGGAGTGAAGGTTTAGACAATATTCCCTAAGCAGGTTTACGGTAACAGGGATACAATTAGATAAAACTAAACAGGAACATAAAGGATAAAGTAAAACAGCTTAAGTTAGTAATTGAGCGAGGTGATCAGCCTCTTTGGTATGAAATTAGAACTGCAGTTTCAGGGTATTTTAGGATACTTGCAAATAATAGGAAAGTCTGTAATATCCAGGTACGTTGGAACAAAATCAATATGAAAACAAAGCCCAGTATATAAATAAAGCAGGTTTGTTTTGGAGATAAGGTTGGAATAAATCAGGATGGTTCAAGGTAAGTATGTTGCGAAGTATACCGAACACATCAGTATTTGGAAACGCTATATCGATGATAAAGTTATTGTTTGGACTAATACCATCAAACTACTTAAGGAATTTGTCAAGGTATTAAATAATAACGCCATTAACCTTAAGTTGACCTATGAAATAGGTGGCAAGGCCATTACTTTTCTGGACATATCCATCATGATTACCGACCATGGGAACGTGACCACCACCTTGTATGGAAATCCAACCGCAACAAACAATCTTTTAAATTGTAAGAGCTATCACCCACTCCCTCTCAAAAGAGGAATACCAGTGGGTCAGTACCTACGTTTACGCCGCAATTGTTCTACGATTGAAGATTTCAAGATCAAAGGTACTAAAAGAACAATTCAAAAGCAAGGGATATCCAAATAGATGTCTGAAAAACGCATACCAACGTGCCCTGATGATGGATAGGAAAGACCTTTTGATGGATAACCGTACCAGCGATACCACACAGACAATAAGAGTCTTAGGGTGGTATACCAAATTCATTAGGATAGCACTGCAGATGTCTACTGAGCCAGACACAACAAAGCTCAGAGTGGATATCTGCCGCTAAGTATATGCTGGTGATACTCTTACATCATCCAGGGATTATGGAACATTTGTGTATCTATTTGTATTTTTAATTCACACTTTATTGGGATATCTCAACCTTTGAATTTAGTGTATATCGTATATTCCTACTAGCCTACTGTATATTTCCAGGCAATGCAGCTAGTCACATTTGTCGTTTGGCATTGTGACAAGAATTTTGTGTTTTCTCTATTTTTTTCATAAGTATGTTGAGTAAAGCAGGTTTTCTTCAGCTCAATGAAGTGGTCTGGGTGCCAGGTCCCCCAGCCACTAGAGGCGCTTCTGTGACGCTGGATGCGAAATTTGCATCCAGCGTGCAGAACGTCTATTGAGAAATGCTTTCCTATGGACTGTTTGAATGCGCACGCGGCTGACGTCGGCGGAGGAGGAGAGGTCACCAGCGCTGAGGGAGCCCGGCACTGGATAAAGGTAAGTGGCTTAAGGGGTTTTAACCCCTTCACTGCCAAGGGAGGGGGACCCTGAGTGTGAGGAAAATGAGTTTGTTTTCCTGACACTATAGTGATCCCTTAAAATATATATTTTGAAACAGCAATGTCCTACTTGTACTTATTAGCTCTATAACTTGCACACAAAGAAACAAAAAAGCATGTAAACACTCAGTGTTTTTAAACTCAGGACAACATTTTTAATCTATTTAGATTTTTTTTCCATTAGCTTTTGTAGATAAGTAATGTTTTTTCTATTTTGTATGTGGATTTTTTTTTTAACATAATATGTCTACAGCAACTGCTTTTTATGTTTCTCCAGGTATGCCCTTGTTCCACGCGGCGAGGCTCCACATTCACGTGTAGGTCATACCTGTATGTATTTACCTGCCACTGAAGAGTCAGAAAAAGGAAAAGTTCTCATTATTGCTGGGGCAAATCCTGATAGCTGCTTTTCTGACACCCACATCCTAGACCTTGGTAAATAAAGGGGGCTTTTACGTGCTGTCTCTTTTATAATGAGATTGGTTAAACACTTTAAAAATGTTCAAGTGGAATAAATCATGTGCATTATTTAATAGCATAGTAAGGAAAAGCACAATATTAACGTAACATGGTCAGGAAAAGCACAATAATGGCACAATGATAACTTAAAGGGACTCTAGATCAAGCATGTCAAATGCAAAGTCTGGCACGGGCCACATAAACGAGGTTTAAGTTTATTGGGGCTGCAAAACAAAAAAAATACCTTTTAATTTTCATAGAAACGTAGGTTTATTTTTAAAAGTACAGTATAAACAAAAACCAGCATTCCCCTCTATTAAACCACCCCCTCTATTAAATCCCAGTCCCCTTCTCTACTAAACTCAACCGCAGGTGAATGAAGAGATTTGATACTGTCACTTTAAGAAAATATAATAACATTTATTAAAATAAAGTAATTTCACTTTGGCAGACTTCTGCAGCAATAAGGATATGAAATAATAAGGCATGAATAATGAGAATCTTGTTTCAGTACTGCTTTACAAGAATATAGCATTTAGAAATAAATTTAAATAAAGATTGCTTAATAAGCAGTAAGTAGTATAGTCTGTTAGACTTCGATGTAGTTTTGACAGAGCAGGTGATTCCTGTTGTTGGAAAGTAACACAGTCTTTTAACTTGAACCAGTAAATATTGGCAATGATATATATATCCTGGTATGAGAAGTGGTTATAGTCTTTTAGACTCCAATAATAATAATTGACATAAATGAGCAATTTAGCAAATGAGAATTTCAACAGAGATAGTAAGGGGAATTCCAGAGGGCGGACTTTAGTATTCCTTTTCCTTATAAAATAACTTTAGGTAAGAACTAATTAGTAATCCCAATAACTGGAGAACATATATTGCCTTTCTTGGATGATGAACATTGTAGTCCTTTCCAGAGTGGAGTGGACTATGGTTCCCTGAAGTAAGTGGAGAGAGGCAGGAATCCGAAGTGAAGTCTGTTTCTTGTCAGGGTGTTGAGAGTAGAGCTTAGCCAGGAACAAAGCCAGAGAGGTTCGGTGCACAGGAAATCAGTTAGCAGAGCTCCGTCGGGAAGCAGCCAGGGCCGGATTAACATAGGGGCTGATGGAGCTGCAGCTTCAGGCCCATGCCCATGGAATAGGCCCATTTAAAAAAAAAAAAAAATATATATATATATATATATATATATATATTTTTTTTTTTTTTTTACACTCTACTCTTAGGTTTGCCATCTGACTGGTATTTTACTGGCACAGCCGGTATTTGAGGCTGCCTGGCCGTGCCGGTATTGCAGTAATACCGGCAATACAAATGCAGGTATTTTTCTCAGAATAAATGAGAAAATAAAACGATTACTCTGCAATACCAGCACCGGCCAGTAGGGGTCATTGTGTGTGGAGAGAGGCAGGGTTAGGAAGTTACAGCATATCCCTGCTTCTCTCTACTACTCACTGATCCTTGGGGGAGCAGCAACACAGCACAGAGTCCAGACAGCAGCTCTACAGCTCAGGTAAGTGAGGGATGGGGGGAAAGGCAGCAGGGACACATGGAGACACTGAGACACTAGGGGACACATGGAGACACTGAGACACTAGGGGACACATGGGGACACTGAGACACTAGGGCACATATGGGGACACTAGGGGACACATGGGGACACAGACACTGGGAGACCTGGGAAAACTGAGACACTTGGGGACACTGGAAAACATGGGGACACTGAGACACTAGGGGACATATTGGGACACTGAGACACTAGGGGGATACTGAGACACTAGGACACAGACACTGGGAGACCTGGGAACACTGAGACACTTGGGGACACTGGAAAACATGGGGACACTGAGACACTAGGGGACACATGGGGATGCTGCGACACATGGGGATGCTGTAAGACATAGGGACATTGGGAGACACTGAGACATTGGGACACGGAGACACTGTGTCCCCATGTCTCCCAGTGTCCCCCAGCCAGTGTCCCTAGTGTCTGTGTCCCCAAGTCTCCCAGTGTCTGTGTCCCATGTCTCTCAGTGTGCCTAGTGACCCCATGTGTCCCTATATGTCCCAGTGTCCTCATGTCTATGTCCACAACTGTCCCCATGTCTCCCATTGTCCCCAAGTGTCTGTCTCCCAGCCAGTGTCCCCTAGTCTCCCAGTGTCTGTGTTCCCATGTCTCTGTGTCCCTAGTGTCTTAGTGTCCCCAAATGTTTCAGTGTCCCCATGTCTCCCAGTGTCTGTGTTCCCATGTCTCTGTGTCCCTAGTGTCGTAGTGTCCCCAAATGTTTCAGTGTCCCCATGTCTCCCAGTGTCTGTGTCCCTAGTGTCTCAGTGTCCCCATTTTTCCCAGTTTCCCTAAATGTCTCCGTGTCCCCCTGTCTCCCAGTGTCCCTATATGTCCCAGTGTCCCCATGTCTATGTCCCAACTGTCCCCATGTCTCCCAATGTCCCCAAGTGTCTGTCTCCCAGCCAGTGTCCCCTAGTCTCCCAGTGTCCCCTAGTCTCCCAGTGTCCCCTAGTCTCCCAGTGTTTGTGTTCCCATGTCTCTGTGTCCCTAGTGTCTTAGTGTCCCCAAATGTTTCAGTGTCCCCATGTCTCCCAGTGTCTGTGTCCCTAGTGTCTCTAGTGTCTCTAGTGTCTCAGTGTCCCCATTTTTCCCAGTTTCCCTAAATGTCTCCGTGTCCCCCTGTCTCCCAGTGTCCCCCTGTCTCCCAGTGTCCCCCTGTCTCCCAGTGTCCCCATGCCTCTAGTGTCCCCGGGTCTCACTGTGTCCCCAGTATCCTAGTGACATGGGGACCCACTGAGACATTGGGACACTGAGAGAAATGGGGACACTGAGACACTGGGAAACTAGGGGACTGGGCAACATGGGGACACTGACACTGTGATACATTGGGACACTGAGACACTGGGTGACTTGCGAGACTGAGACACTGGGAGACAGGGAGACACTGGGAGCAATCCATCTATACAGCAGAATCAAACTGTGAGTAGAATTTTTTCTGATGTCACTCCTTGTGATTTACATCATGCTTTGTCACGCTTAACTAATTAATTATACAAATGATTAAGGCTGGTATTTTTTTCCAAGAAAGGTGGCAACCTTAACTACTCTTCACATACTCTTGCTTAAAGGAGCACTATAGGGTCAGGAACACAATCATGTATTTCTGACCCTATTATGCGAAAACCACCACCCTGGCCCCTTCTTGCCTCCCTAAATATAGTAAAATATTACTTGTATTCAAGTCTGCAGCTGCTGGCTCTGCCTGTGAACTGACTGTCTGCTGACATCATCAGAAGTGGTGGTCTGAGCAAATTACAATACTTCCCGGCCAATCAGCATCTCCTCATAAAGATACATTGAATCAATGCATCTCTATGAGGAAAGTTCAGTGTCAGCATGCAGAGGGTGGAGACACTGAATTGCAGTGCTGCACACTAGGCAGTACTGCCCCAGGAAGCACCTCTAGCAGCCATCTAAGGAGCGGCCAGTGGAGTTATTTTCTCTGAAAAGACAGTGTTTACTGCAAAAAGCTTGAATGGAATGATTCTACTTACCAGAACAAATACAATAAGCTGTAGTTGTTCTGGTGACTATAGTGTCCCTTTAAGTTTGGAAGCTTAAGAAGGATGTATGGGAACAAAACTTGTGTGGACTGGCTGACAATAAAATTAGTTTAGGTAATGCAGACGTTGGTCTCTCTAACACTGTGGCATGTCCCCTTTATGCTACACTCACTACATACACCTTTTCTCTGTCTCAGATTATATACCAGGAACATCTGTCTGCTAGTAAGAAGGTAAGGAGACTAGTGGACCAGCGAGTGCTAGGGGACAGTCCTTAGAAAGCATGGAGTGAGCGCATCATTAGACGCATTTATGTCAAGCTCAGGGTGCTGCCTGCATAGTATGCCCTTGGTTGGACAGCCTGCAGTATTGGCAGGCAGCCTGACTTGCATTCATGCCAGGCTGACATTCCAATTCTTTGGACAAACATGCCCCCTTTTTGGGCATGTTCACCCCTTTTGGCAGGTCTGGTCACGTGATTTGCGCCAGTGGCACACCCTTTTACCGCGCCCATTGATTTCATGCTTCACTGGACACTGCTGTTAGGGGTTATGGATTTACTTGAAAGATAGAAGCATAAATTAGAGAGCGATTAGCATAGAGTATGTGTTTTCTTATAGCTGCATCCTATGAGTTTCCCTCCAGCACCATCTCCATCAGATACATGATGCTTGGGAGGTATGACTGTTTTAGTGTTTTTGGTCGATAAGATTCCGTAATTAGGCCCATCATAATTGTCAGCACCAGGCCCACTGTGCTCTTAATCCGGCCCTGGAAGCAGCAACAATGTAGCAAGTAGCAAGAGCACACCAAAGTTGAACAAACATTGACTGAGCAATTTGGATGCGATCGCGGATTCCTTTTGAAGGGAAGCGGGTGGTGTCAGACGCATGGGTGGAGACGGATCGGCTAAACACGAAAGTTATACGGGTAATGCCGATCGGTCCGAACAACATGGAGAAATTCTGACAGGTGTATTGATTTTATATCCTTGTCTTTTCCTGAATAAGTCCCCAAAATTTGTTTTGAATATTTTTATTGTTTTCACAATATGACGTCATGCATCAAACTGATTTGTAATAAAGCAAGTGATTGCCCACGCAGGGGCTTAAGCATTGGTTTAACACAGTATATACAGTTGGTTGCCTGCGTAGAGGCGGATTTGTCTGTGCCAGTGTAGCTTAACTTTTTTTGTGCACAATTGGTTGCTTTGTGTTTTATAGTTTTGTGTACTGTGTTGCCTTTTTGGCTCTGGTAGAGCGTTAAGTAATTGCTTTGTGTTGACTATTGTGTGCCAGTGCTGTGTGTTCGCTGGATGGTAAATGCAAATTGTCACCTGTGCTGAGGCGCATTAATCATCTTGCAGACATTCCGCAATAATCAGAAATACAGAAAACATTTCCAACTTTCAACCTGAGGTGCATATTTGTTTTTAGGCTGCTGTGGAGTAATATATAATGAAGCTATCTGGCTATCAGGTATGCAGTAATAAGCGACTGTACAGGCCGTCGTGCAATAGTCTGTCATTATGCATGCAACGGCAGACAACGTTATGTCATGACCATTTGGCGTTTTAAGCTGACATAGTAATTTTATGCTGCTGTGCAATAATTCTTTATGTAGCTATTTGGGTATCAGTTTTACAGTAATAAGCGACTGTACAGTCCATTATGCAGCAGTCAGCCATTAAATATGCATTAGTGAACAGTATCAACTTATGGCCCCTATGGGCATTATGGACTAAACTGTACATTCCTTTGGCAATATAAACTGACTTGGTAGAGGAGAGCCAGCATCACATTGACAGAATAGGTAAAGACTCAAGATATAACTGCAACTTTGAAAATACACATGCGAGCTATCAGTCGACTGGATCGCCCTGTCAAGAGGGTCACCTACATACCACATATACCAACTAGCATAACATTATATGCAGAATGTGCAAAACTTAAAAATAAAATAAGTAAGAAATAAACGTAGCTTGTGAGATGCAAATGCAGGCCCGTGATCCACAGGGCCGCTATGTGAATTCCCATGTCCATCTGGGAAGGCCTCCCATGGTGCTGCCCCCACACTGTCCCCGGGGTGCCAGGCCTCCTTCCCTCACCCCCAGTCCGATCACCGCTCACCGGTCGGGTCCCCCACAGTTCCGTGGGCACTCAGGAGCTGAAGCTGTTCGTTGGGCCCCACCACAAAAACCCTCCGGCCGGCTGCTCCCTGCACCTCCCCAGCTCTGCGTGGTTCCCTTGAGGAGTGTGTCCCTGTGTCTCACCCGACGCCGGCCACATACTTGGAGCCGGCGTCCGCCCCCCACGACCACCGGTCCGTCGAGGGGGTCGGCACGATCCCGCCCCACCGGTCTCGCGGCGCCAGGGACTAGGCTTCCCGGGCACCCCAGACCTTGATGCCCGGGCACCCACCTCTCCCGCGGTCGAGGCCACGGCCTGGTTGATCCGTCCGGTACCTGGCCCTGCCGGGGCCAGCGCAAGTCGCCCATGCCAGACCTTCCTGGTGCGTCTCCTTCAGGGATAAATGTTCGGGCGGGCTGTACACGTTGCCTATGCCCGGTCAGGCGGCCTGCTTGGGCCCCGCGCGGTATCTGCCGCCCCGGGGTGTGCCGCCGCCATGCGGCCTGAGTTACCCCCCATCCCCCGGCCGGGTGGGTGAAGAAAAAAAGGGGGGGGAACGGGGCCGAGCCGCCCCTTGCCTCAGTGTATTCTTTCAGGCTGCTGTTTGTTGTGTCTCCCGTCCGCCCGACCGGTCTTATCGGCGGGAGTCGCCATTTTCCATGTGCGTGGTGCTGCGAAGGCCTGCTCGGTTTTTTTCAGCGTTCCCGGCCTGCAGTCTGCCTCTGTTTGGGGTCCCCAAGAAGCTTAAGCTTTGCCGGTTAATTGTAGACCAGTTAATGCCCGTTCATAGTACAATGGGCGCTCATTTTCGCGTTTTTTTCCGGGCCGAGGCCGGGAGGCTCAGTGTTGTGCTGCCTCTCAGTTCGGCGGCTCGGCCCCGCCCCCTCGTCCCCAAAATGTGTACCTCTTCATTATACAATACTGATGCATATATTAAGATGAGATAATGATAAACACCTTTTAAAAACCATGGGAGTGCCATCTTGCAGGTTTTTCGATACATGCGAGGGCTGGCAAAGATGCAATTTGTGTCCATATGTCTTGTAGGCTCTGTTTTTGGAGATGACTATCACCTGCAGTCATATTTTCAGGACCTACAGGGATCATAATACAGCTCAAGGGTTCATTGAGTATCTAGAGAATAAGGTCCGGGGCAACTTGAAATTCACTTTGATTTCTCATTTTACTGACTTAACTGTGGCAGTCTTTACACTAGTGATAGTTTCAACTGCAGGAGATGCAAGCTATTAAAGTTTATTTTGATACAGATTGTATTGTATGAAAAAAATTAAAGGAACACTCCACAGCCCAAGTAAAAAAATCATTGTGTGTGTGTTTCTCTAACCCCTTGTTGATCTGTCTGCTGTATAAAAAAGGAACGGTAGCCAGCTGTGTTTTGGGGATGTGCAAATTTTTGTTTCTACATGAAAATGCTGATTCTCAGTAAATACTCTGTTTTTTCTTTTAGACAGTCATGAGTGGGACGGCTCAGACTGGGATGGATTGTTACCTCGTTACGAGCATGGTAGCTTTATTGCTCATAGTGATCCAAGGAGCATTTGGGTTTTTGGCGGAGCTGAGCAATCACTGAATAGAAACTGTGTTCAGGTATTTCACCCAGGTAGGTATCCTCCTTTGTCTAAAGGGGACACATATGCTTCCTTAAAAACAGGCCCATCACGCACACTCTTAAATTTAACATGTTGCTCTTCAAATGCCAGCAAACATTATGGCATATAGCCAGACATGTCTAAGTGGAGCACAATGTGTGCATACTCCCCCGTAATTGAACGAAGATTGAGGTTTATGAAAGAGAAAACTAAAACCGAATACTAATATTGCAACACAATAGGTATATGTGTGTGTGTGTGTGTGTAATATATATATATATATAGGAAAACAAGGGTCTGGCTGCACTCACCTAAACATGCTTAAATGGGGTGCTGCTGGGGGCCAATAAGTACAGTAAAAATAGAAATCCAGCGCACTCACTTATCAACTAAACAGCTACTTTGATGCTGACAGATTTAACTAGTTTTATTAAAAACGCCTAATCTAGGCAAAAAATAATGGGGGTTTAGTTACACTATATGATCATACATTGCATAAGCCTGCCACAAATGTCAATGTACCCCATCTTTGGCAGGTCCTACTCTCACTGTCTACTAAATGAGCTACTCACTTGGGGAAATCCTTCCATCTCGAGTTCTCTGCAGTACAAGGGTTAAATAGGGTCCTGAGATGAGGCACCTGTGACAGGGGGCGGTGCAAAACCAAGGAGCTGGCTATACTCCTAAATATGTATATATATATATATATATATATATACACATCCAAAATAGGCAGGAGCACTCACTTGTTAAAAGTCCAAAATGTATTAGTATCCCTTACAAATCGGGTGCAAGCATGCCATGGCTAGTATTATGTATCCATCCAAAATAGGCAGGAGCACTCACATGTTAAAAGTCCAAAATTTATTAGAACATCTTTAAAAAACGATCAACGTTTCAGTCCTGCATAGAGGACTTTCATTCTGATGAAAGTCCTCTATGCAGGACTGAAACGTTGATCGTTTTTTAAAGATGTTCTAATAAATTTTGGACTTTTAACATGTGAGTGCTCCTGCCTATTTTGGATGGATACATAATACTAGCCATGGCATGCTTGCACCCGATTTGTAAGGGATACTTCAAGTGTGAGTGCAGGAACACTTTGGATTTTTATATATATATATATATATATTGGCAGGGTCAGAGAGGATTTTTATGTTAGTAATAGATTGGAGCGCTCTCTATTCCCAGCATGATGGGGTTAATTGGTGGGAGTCACCCCTTGAATGTTATCAACCAGGTGAATGTAATTAACCAGCACTAGGGTTTTAAAAGGTTAGTCTAACAGCTGGGAGAGAGGAGGCAGTTAAGCCTGAGACTGTGAGACTGTGAGAAAAAGACACACACACACACACACACACACACACACACACACACACAGACACAGACAGACAGACAGAGACACACACACACACACACACACACTGACACACATAATTTCTACCTTTGTGCTGGCGGCCGCATGGGGAGCTCAGTCTGATGGTGGCCACATGGGGGAGCTGGCTCTTCTGGCGGCCGCAGAGGGAGCTCTTTTGGCGGCCGCAGAGGGAGCTCTTTTGGCGGCCGCAGAGGGAGCTCTTTTGGCAGCCGCAAGGGGAGCTGGCTGTTCTGTCTCTGCTCCCCCGCCATCATCATGACGTCATATTCCGGCCCCGGTCTCATTAAGCTGCGCGCTGGGGCGGGGGAGCAGAGACAGAACACATATATATACAGTAAACGAGTAAGAGGAAAATTACAGCTAAACACAAACACAGCAGAAATGTAAAAACAGCCCTGGTCCCAAACGGTAAGAAAAGTGGTCTGGTCACTAAGGGGTTAAGATCATGCTATTCGTTGACAATATCTACATCTAAAACTATTCTGTCTAAGCAGTTTAGAAAATAAGAAAGTAAGTGCAATACTGAAATTGATATGTGTGCATGGGGCGAAACATTCGTAAGAACTAAGAAAAATTTACAAAATATAATATTGTTTGAAACACAGTGTGCAACAGATGGTATTTAGTGCCAACAAGATTAAATAAAATCAATGCTAGCGAGTCAGATATGTGCTAGAGATGTAAGAAGGTAGTAAGAAGCTATCTACATGTATGGTGGAGTTGTGATAAAATAAGAAAACTTTGGGTTCAGATTTACAGACTTTTATACGAGTGTGGCAGAATTAGATTTGAGTTAACACCAGTAACAGCACTATTGCATCTAGGTTGGCCAGATTTGACAACATTGCAATATTTCTTGGCCACACACAACTTTTTTAGCTGTAAAATTTTTGGTGGCAAGGGACTGGAAACAGTCGACTGAAATTTGTTATACTCAATGTGTAAAACAACTGACAACACAAGTTAAAATGGAAACGGGTATATGTTGGAGGAAAAGTAATGTAAATAAGAATAAACTGTTAGGAGAAAAATGTTTAGATGTGAAAATGAAATTCACGTAAAGTCTGAGTAAAATATGTACTTTAGAGTTTAAGAAGTAAAGTAATGTTTAAAAAAATCATCAAACAAAACTCTGTGAGTTTAGTAGTAAATAGATAGAAACACTTAAATCCCACAGTAGTTTAGATTTATGCACAAAAAATATATATAAAAACTTGCTTAAGAGTCCATATAGTCTTATAAGGGAGTCTTGAAGGGGTTAATCCTGTGTTGAGATGGGAGATACACTGTAGCTTTTACCTTTAAAAGATACAAAAGAAAACTTTCATAGTGTAAAACCGTTTTATTAAATCACAAGATACCCTTCCCCCCAAATAGGAACCCTTACTTGAGCAAGTTGTGATATTTGTTTCCAATATATCACGAAATACACATTTGTAAAATCAGAGGCTGTGTAGCCGTTTACCGTCCGCTGCTCTCAGTAGTTTCAAAATTCCCGCCCGATCTCAGCGCTGATACGGTGGGTTCTCTCCTGCAGCATGGGAGCATCAGTGTGTGGACGATTGTGAGCCGGCTATGAGCATCAGACCTCTGCACCCGATATCACATCAACGCGTTTCGCCCTCTACACCGGGCTTTTTCAAGATAGTGTATCGGATAAGAACAGCATCTTTAAATACATTTTCTTTTGATCAGCTAATAATCAACTGCTGATCAACTAATAGTCTAAAACATATTCAAGGTGGAGGATAAACAGGATCCTGTCATTGCTTAACAATTTGAAAATGTATATAACATACACGTACTTCATATTAATTAAAAATATTAAACCACATCTAAAATCATTGTGGAGGAAACATTATAGTGCAAAGGATTGTACTAATGTCAAAAACAATAAAGTATATTGTAAAACATGAGGTAGATGATATAAGTCTTTTAGACATTTATACACTTATAGTAATTATTGGGCTTCCTTCTTACATATCCATTAATGGAAAAAAAGGGGCGCATACACGAATAAAATAAAGGGAAGAAAACAACAACCTAATAAAGTATCAATTCCGGAAATACTGTTAATAAAGGTGTATTGAATCTAATAAAATGAAATAGTGACATCTAATGTCTATATTACTATTCTGGAGGTGTACATCTAATGAAACAGTATATCTGTACCCTAAAAAACAATAATGATCAGGAAAAAATATATCTATTATAATAATATTCCCTATATGCAAATGAAGGGAACACAACATTCCGTATAGTGATAAATCGCTACTAATTCTATCCAAAAAATGAAGGGGTCTTGAAAATGAGAAAATGGAAACCAGAAATAATTTCTCAGAATACGGTGGATCCCCCTTATGGACAATTATTCAAATATGACTCGCCTTAAGTTAAAAGATTCCAAGTCTATGTGCCTTATATAGAAGTTGGTTACAAAATATTTACAAGTTCTAGGTCCACATTTAAGCCTAGAGGGGCCAGAGATTTTAGATTGAAAATCCACAGCATTTCTTGATATATCAATCTCTTGGCCAGTTCTCCCCCTCTCCATGGAACATTAACCTTTTGTATTCCACAGAAAGTAAGACCGCCTGGGTCACTCCCATGGTGTTCCATGAAGTGTCTAGACACAGAATGTTTATCGAATTTCCTTTTTATATTGTATATATGCTCATTGATTCTCGTCTTTAACATTCTTTTAGTTTGTCCTACGTATTGTATAAAAAGCAGTCTTTCTAGCTTTTTACACTACAACAATTTTTATTATTTACTATTTGTATCTTGCTTATATTTACTTTTTAAAAGGTGCGCTCTCCTGTATTTTACAAAGTAATGTTTACATTGACCACATGTGCCCCAGGAATACATTATCGACATCAGTTATTGCATTACAGAATCATATGCGACTCCTTCTTTATGGACCAGTTGTTAAGCAAATCCCTTTATACTGTAACTTGTTAATCACGTCATTGGTCAATAAAAATGGTTAACTTACATGCACATTGCTAGTATCTAGAGAAACACCTTTCTTCCCTGTATATATTTTGATACACAAATAATTGGGTTTTTTTTTGTGCTATTAGGAAGCTCTGCATGGAAAAGTGCAAAAGTAAAGGGAGAAGCCCCCTCTCCTAGAACTTTTCACACATCATCCTCTGCCATTGGAGACAAACTGTATGTTTTTAGTGGGGGAGAAAAAGGTGCAGAGCCTGTACAGGACACTCGGCTGCATGAATATGATGCAGGTAATGTAATTGGTAACTAAAGTTATTACATTGGATTGATGATATTTATAGCATACATGATAAAAACTCAGAAAAAAAAGTCTTAAAAAAAGAGCCAGACAGTTAAACTGTGTCTCTTATTGACTGGATGGTATTCTAAGGCTTAAAGCAATGACAGGAAATGCAATATGTGCTGCATATTTTCTGTTTGCTGCAATAGGTAATTTTATTGGTAGGTTTCTATATAACTACTTATCTGACACATAAACTGACTCGCAGGATATTCATTGTTATGCTTCTCCACTTATGTATTCATAGTCGTTATGGAGCCAACTATGAAGCTGTGAAGCCCATACAATGTCATACTATTAGAAGAGAGGCATTTCCACCCATAAGGTGAAGGTGTCTAGAATTGTGTATATATAGAATAACTGACTAGCCCTTAGAAATGGGGTACATAACAGTTTTCTCATATAACTATTAATCAGAGGGTCAGACCTGCACAATAACCTCTAGAGTCCACTGTAGCACTTATGGTGCTATGAGTCCCCTAGTGCTGTCCCACAGTAAGTAGTCAAGCCGTTTTTAAAGTTTTAAACTTACCTGGGTTCTCTGGGCAGCTCCAGAATGGCCTCCTTTTCTTCTACATCTAAAGGGGAGTTCCTTTCTGGAACAGATTTTTCAATTTCATCCATGTTTAAAGGAAACTCGTTGACTGAGAAAATTCACCTAATATTCTCACCCACTGAATTTCATTCAAAGAATCAAAAATTGTCACTAATGCAGAAAGGGAGACCTAGATAAGTGTCAAAACATTGTAATCACCACCATGGGACAGAACCAGGGCACTTTAGTGGTTATGGAACCTAGCATGTCCCTTTAACAGTGAAACAAAAAATCTCATTATACACACCAAGAAAAGTTTAGGAAAATGAATAGCTGGATGAACAACATGAGCATTATTATTCCACAAAAACTGAAGAGCTACATGTAAAATCTGCATATTATATGTTTTATTTATGGGTATTTCCTTTTCCATTTTGGTGCATTATGCATGTGAGTAATATATATTTCACTGTTAGATTCGTCCTTTTGCACTTATATTTAAATGTAATATTTGTCTTGTCTTCTAATCCATATCCTTATTTAGTGCTGTAGTATCATTGTAAATATAACTATAACATTACAGTAACCACTTTGTCCTCATCATTTCTAATTTTTATCATATTTGGACAGCCTCCATGACATGGACTCAGCCAACTACATTTGGGAACCCACCTGCTCCTCGCCATGGTCATGTTACGGTAGCAGTAGGCACAAAGCTGTTCATACATGGTGGCATGGCAGGTAGTGCGTTTTTTGATGACATGTTCTGCATTGACACAGGTAAAGCTCTGCCTCTCCAATGCATTAGCTATTGCTTTACTGCCTTACTATATACAATGATAACTTTTTATTGTAGCAACAGTATTTAAACGACAAGCTTTCAAGAGTTATCCTCTCTTCCTCATGTATGAAGCAATACTGAGCAATATGATAGTTTAACACTTTGAAACTACTGATCTTGGCCTTGAATGTAATATTCTTGGATAAGCTTTTCAAATGATTTAATGTTTTTGTATAAACATTTAAAATTAGTTTTACTAAATATTAAAATACCTAAAAATATCACAGAAAAAAAAGATCACAATATTAAAATGTGTTTTATAACATTCAACTATTTTAAAAGTTTATTCAAATATTAATTCATTTGAAAAGTGTATCCAACAATATGCAATAGAGGCCCTTGTTAGAGATGGGGAGGTGGTGGGATAGAGGATGTTTCTGAGAGAGAAAAGTGCAGAGGGGTTGTGAATAGCCAGACACTA
Source organism: Pelobates fuscus (assembly GCF_036172605.1). Taxonomy (NCBI): domain Eukaryota; kingdom Metazoa; phylum Chordata; class Amphibia; order Anura; family Pelobatidae; genus Pelobates; species Pelobates fuscus. The sequence goes on from NC_086325.1 coordinate 105,583,373, forward strand.
GTTGTCTTCCTGACACTCTGGGGCAGACTGGGGACACACACTATGATTTTAATGCAGTAGAACAATTCATTGAAAGTGCTGGTTTTAGTGCTGTACATAGCTCTCCTCTTGGCAACCCATGCTCCCCACAGTGGTCCTTCCCAAATATATGATGCGGATGAGAGGTATCTGCAGATAAGTAGTAATTAAGATTCTCAGAATTTTTTTTTTTTTTAGTGTATGCATTTATTTAGTAATTGGGCCATCCAGGTGTCCTCCCAAACAGGCAGTTATTTTAAACCAAATGGAAGCTAGGTTAGCTTATACTGTGGTTACATCTAGATTTGTACATTGCAGTCTTTTTAACCTAGTTTTGTATCACATGGTGTGATTTCTCTTATCACTGGTCTATTATTATTAGTATGCAATAAAGTTTAATATTTCTTTTTGTGATTATCGGATATTGATCTTTACATAGGAGGTAGTACTAGCGAGGAGATTGACTCCCTGAATGGGGAGCCGACTCTCCTCTCTATTCTTTTTGTTTCTTGCTATATGGAAGCTAGGTTAGCTTTCTTTATGGAAATTGTATTCTCACTCACTTCACCAAGGTTAATGATGGCTGCCTCCAGCATCAACCGATAATCCGTTAACTAAAAGTAACCAAGGAAATAATAGACATCGTAGTTTTGGGAGTCCAAATAAAAAGCATTTGTGTTTTGGCAGGTACAATGAAATGGGAGCATCTGAAGTTGAAGGGAGATGTTCCTCCTGCTTGTGCGGCCCATTCTTCTGTAGCCTTGAAAACCTACATTTATATCTTTGGTGGAATGACTGAGTTGGGACCAGTGAATACCATGTACCAGTTTGACACAGGTAAGTTAGTATATGGTGTATTTAAAGTCTTAGCAGGTGATTGCATTCATATTATTTTTTTACAGAAACCTTTACTTTTTCTTTAAAAAACATTAGCAGAAATAAGCAAATGTTTTCTAGATGGCATTTCATGGAATCAATTTTCTAAGTAGTATTTAACCAATAAATATTACAAAAATAATCTTACCCCTCCTAATGGTATGATTAGATATGTTAGCCTGTCCATATAACTGGGCCTAGTGTTCAATTGTGTTTATGCATTCTGTTCTGGGTGAAACTTTTTTTTTTTTTTTTTTGTCAATCTGTATTTTATTGAGGCATATTAGATGGGATACAGAATAAAGAGAGGGAAATGTGCATTTTGAATACAGTATAGGGTTCAATAACAATGGTATCTAACATTTCCTTAGTACTTGTACCTCTTTTATATATTATGGTTTAACTTTGCCTTTGTAATCAGGTTTAATCAATATGCAGTTTAAGTCGCTTAACATTAACTAGTTGTATGGGATTAAGTGCGTAAGCTTTGTAGAAAATAAATGTGCAGGCTCAATATTTCCCTGTTGTGTAAATTTAACTCAAATAGTAGGAACACACTAACACAATAGGCGATTAGCTGTTTGCTAAAGTTACAGGTTTCTGACTGCTTGATTAGATTTAATCGTGCTTAATAGGAGTTAACCATTCCTCCTCCAATGTAACAATTAGTCAGGCGTTATTGAGTGGTTAATATCTGCTGAAATGAAGCATGAAGCGTGAGACTATTCTAGTGTGTCTTGGAGGGTGACAGATTTAACATTGCACACGCACAAAATTTTTAAGTTAACAATAAACGCTAAGGACAAGCTGTGGAACTACCCCTGTCTTACTGGATTAAGTTGTCGTTTAGTGACAGTAGTTTATCATTAATATTTAGTATCATCGCTGCAGTGTCTTTTATATAGTAGCAGTAGGTCTCCTTAATCATGACATGCAAGAACATATATTGGTGCCAGCATTATAAATAACAATTACAGGCTATTCAACTTTGCCTAGCTAATCATAAAACAGCCATTAGTGCCTTTACATTTAGAGTGATTGCAAGGTAATATGGTAACAATAAGTAATGTGTAAAACAAGAAAAATAAAACATGGTGGGCATCATTAAGTATAGGCATAGGTCCTAAATTCTGCATGTGTAAAGCTCAATGGACGGTGTAGTGAAGTTATAGCTAACTAACATTTAATACACTCTACGGCTGTATGATGTACCCGGACACCATTGTAATCTGACAGTTAAGCTAACGTTCCGTGAATGAGGCAGAGATAACACAGGAAGGTCATATGTAAAGTTAGTCTAATAAATGCAGGTTGGCACTGCAGAACATCGAGACCTATACCAGAAGGTGATACATAGGCAACATGTATATGCATATGTAAGGGCTTTGTTTGAAGCTGAGAGTGTGTGGCCCAGCAGTCATGAGTGAAGAAAGACAATTTATATATATGGATAGGGACGTGTGGGAATGGGGAGCGTGAGAGAAGTTATATACATACAATGACTGGTGAGGCCAGGCTAGGTGATCTCATGGGTAGTTGTCCAATGTGTGTGTGGTCGTTGACCCCTTACCTGGAGGGCCTCGGGGGGGGGGGGGGGGGTTGGTGGGGTTATACTAGTGGTATTTGAGGAGGCCCTAACTTAACGGTTGTTTTCGTGGGTATTGCGGAAACCGCTAATTACATTATTGGTATGTGGGTCGTCACCTGCGAGTTGGCCCTGCAACTTTGGGAGGTGTTACGTGGGTGTGTGCCCCTCTAGTTACCCTAAGTGGTGTTTAACCCTTGACATATAAGTAAACGTAAAACTGGTAAAAGAAAAACATTGTGAACTCTGGTAATTGGTCAGCAGGCTGAGCAACAATCAAGCATGTCAAGCGTCCGCTATCCGGGTTTCTCTTCTCCTCGGCACAAAGGGTACGGTTCTGTTGGGGTCCCATGTATGTGAGCTGGTGGGCTCGTCAGCTGGTTCTGGTCTCTTTGGGAGCTTCAGCGAATTGAGGAAAGATTCTGCTTCCTGGGTGGAAGTGAGATGCAGGGTAGTGCCGTTGTGGTCCACAGACAAGGTTTTGGGTGTTGTCCAACGGTAAGTTATCTTGGCTTCTTGGAGGCGTCGGGTCACTGGGCATAGGGTTCGTCTCCATTGGAGTGTGGATCGTCTTGGTAAAAGTCCAGACCTGCAGATTCAAAGTCCAGTGGTGTCTTGCCCTTTAGCGCTGCAAAGATGGCGTTTCTGTCCGCCTGTGTGTGGCATCTGACGATTACATCCCTGGTTGCTTGAGGGGGTGCCTGTGGTGATTTGCAGACGCGAAACATCTCCGCGATGGCCAGTTTTTTGGCCTGTGCGTGAGGCAATATGGTCGCCTGAAATAATGCGGCAACTCTGACGGGCTGACCTCGTCGGGGATTCCCCTGATTTTTACATTGCATTTGCGGCTCCTCTCCTCATTTGCCTCTAGTTTGTTGAGCAGAGTTGAGTGAGAGGACGTAATTTGTGATACCGTGTCTTTAAGGCCTTTTATTTCTTGTTGTATGTCAATTATATCTTCCTCTGAGGCTTTTACGCGGTCTGTGACCGCTTGGATCTCCGTTTTTATCATGGCCATGTCTGCCGCTGCCATTCGTTTTAGTTCCAGTAATAGTTTTTTAATGTCCAGTTTGGTGGCTGGTGTTAGCGCGTCTGGGTCTGCATGTGTGTCATGGGGAGGTTGCTGGTCCAGTGTATCTCCCTCGGCATAGTCCGAGCATGTGGAGTTAGTTTCTGGGTCAGGCGTGGCCGCCATTTTTGGGCACGTCGGGCGCTGGAGCATGGCGCTAATGTCGTGGGTATTTTTATACGCACCTGCCGCCGTCCGCTGGGATTTTCTTCCCATGGTGTCCGGGTCGGTATGTTTGCTCCTTGCTGGCTGTGCGGGTATGGAGAGTGCCGCGTTGTATAGCGCCGTTTCGAGGGCCCTATAATCTGTGTAGGCCTTGGCTTTGCGGCGGACTTTCCGACCCGTCTGCTGGAATGTAAAGGGCATCAGTCGGGTGTCTGCTGTGCTCTCCCGGTCTGCCCGCTGGGTTTCAGAAGTAAGTGGGCTCATTTAGTTTTATTTTCTCGCTATTTTGAAGTCGTTTTGGCCGGAGCTCCTCGCGTGTGCGACCGCTTGGTTCCGTGGCTAAGCTCCGCCCTCTGTTCTGGGTGAAACTTAAAGTTTAAAAGATGGACCAAGTCATCAGCATCAAGGGAAATGTCACAGGACAGGCCCTCTCCCAGGGTACTCACTGGGAGGTAATGGAAAAGGAATCACTTAAATCCATATTTTCCCTAGCTAGTGAATTAAATGATATATTTCATTTTAAATTCTTACATTCTAAGCAACTTTTTATAAGGCATTTAGCTGGTAGCCTGATTTTTATCAATGTATGTGACCTCTCTGATAGAGTTTGTAGAAGGAATGTTCTCCTTCAAAGTATTTTATAGATGACATTTAGAATCTTGTCATTTCTGCTACATCATAGCAAATATGATGGGGGGGAGATTTCTACACAGGACTTGTTATGTAGCATACCTTAACCATACTCAACAGCCTTAACTTTGTCAGTGTTTGTTTTCTGGAATGTTTGACAGGTTATTTTTTTTTTGCCTCCTACAGAATCATTATTTTGGACCAAGATGAAATTTGAATCATCATGTCCACAAGCACGTTTAGATCATTCTATGTGTCTACTGCCATGGAAAATACGAACTGAACTTTCTAGCACAGAAAAACCTCATATTAAACCAAAGGACAATGAAGACACAAATGATCATTGTGATAAAGACTTGGAATGCAGTAAACTGGACGAGGTGCCCCTCTGTTTAATATTTGGTGGCATGAATATCAGTGGAGACCTGTACAGTGACTGTTGTGTAACTTTACTGCAAAAGTAAAACTCGACCTTTTATATGTTTTAATCACTGTATAAAGTAGACCGAATATCCTTCCAAATGTCTGACATGCTGGGTTCTTTCATAAAAAAAAATTAAAAGGGTGGTAAACAACCATTTCAAGTACTCTCTGTAACATTTGGTAACTTCTGGAAATCGTTTATGAACACCAAAGCTTTATTTTTTTAATTTAATATACAGTTGAGAGAAAAAGTATGTGAACCCTTTGGAATGACATGGATTTCTGCACAAATTGGTCATAAAGTGTGATCTGATCATCATCTAAGTCACAACAATAGACAATCACAGTCTGCTTAAACTAATAACACACAAAGAATGAAATGTTGCCATGTTTTTATTGAATACACAATGTAAACATTCACAGTGCAGGTGGAAAAAGTATGTGAACCCTTGGATTTAATAACTGGTTGAACCTCCTTTGGCAGCAATAACTTCAACCAAACGCTTCCTGTAGTTGCAGATCAGACGTGCACAACGGTCAGGAGTAATTCTTGACCATTCCTCTTTACAGAACTGTTTCAGTTCAGCAATATTCTTGGGATGTCTGGTGTGAATCGCTTTCTTGAGGTCATGCCACAGCATCTCAATCGGGTTGAGGTCAGGACTCTGACTGGGCCACTTCAGAAGGCGTATTTTCTTCTGTTTAAGCCATTCAGTTGTTGATTTAATTCTATGCTTTGGGTCATTGTCCTGTTGCAACACCCATCTTCTGTTGAGCTTCAGCTGGTAGACAGATGGCCTTAAGTTCTCCTGCAAAATGTCTTGATAAACTTGGGAATTCATTTTTCCTTCGATGATAGCAATCCGTCAATGCTCTGACGCAGCAAAGCAGCCCCAAACCTTGATGCCCCCACCACCATACTTCACAGTTGGGATGAGGTTTTGATGTTGGTGTGCTGTGCCTCTTTTTCGCCACACATAGTGTTGTGTGTTTCTTCCAAACAACTCAACTTTGGTTTCATCTGTCCACAGAATATTTTTCCAGTACTGCTGTGGAACATCCAGGGGCTCTTGTGCAAACTGTAAACGTGCAGCAATGTTTTGTTTGGACAGCAGTGGCTTCCTCTGTGGTATCCTCCCATGAAATCCATTCTTGTTTAGTGTTTTACGTATTGGAGATTCGCTAACAGGGATGTTAGCATTTGCCAGTGACTTTTGTAAGTCTTTAGCTGACACTCTAGGATTCTTCTTCACCTCATTGAGCAGTCTGCGCTGTGCTCTTGCAGTCATCTTTACAGGACGGCCACTCATAGGGAGAGTAGCAGCAGTGCTGAACTTTCTCCATTTATAGACAATTTGTCTTACCGTGGACTGATGAACAGCAAGGCTTTTGGAGATACTTTTATAACCCTTTCCAGCTTTATGCAAGTCAACAATTCTTAATCGTAGCTCTTCTGAGAGCTCTTTTGTGCGAGGCATCATTCACATCAGGCAATGCTTCTTGTGAAAAGCAAACCCAGAACTGGTGTGTGTGTGGTTTTTTTTTTTTGTAGGGCAGGGCAGCTGTAACCAACACCTCCAATCTCATCTCATTGATTGGACTCCAGTTTGCTGACATCTCACTCCAATTAGCTCTTGGAGATGTCATTAGTCTAGGGGTTCACATACTTTTTCCACCTGCACTGTAAATGTTTACATGGTGTGTTCAATAAAGACATGACAACATTTCATTCTTTGTGTGTTATTAGTTTAAGCAGACTGTGATTGTCTATTGTTGTGACTTAGATGATGATCAGATCACATTTTATGACCAATTTGTGCAGAATCCATATAATTCGAAAGGGTTTACATACTTTTTCTTGCAACTGTATATGGAAGAATCAAAGTCTCCTCCTGCACAAAGCCTTCAAGAGGAAACAGTATCATATTTAGAAATATTCTGCTTGGCTGTAATTACTGTTGGCCTATATTAACCAGGATTTTGAAATTCTGTTTTGGATTGATTATAGTGAATAAATCCATGAAGTGTATGTTGTTGGGACTCAAAGAACTTTTCAAATTTTGGGGTAAACCATATTACAGTGTGTGTGTGTGTATGTATATGTATGTGTGTGTATATATATATATATATATATATCTGCCATAGACAAAGAGCAGTAGTGTGTTACTATTCTTTCAATGGCCATCATCTATGACATTATCCTGGTATTCGCCAATTTGAGCAGCCTCTTCAGCCTCTTCTTACAGCTGTAGCTTATGTGAATAATATTTTTTTTCTGCTTCCCTTCATTATATTATTTTATTATGTTATCAAAATCATTTTATTGATATAATAGAATACAACACATGACTGAAAATTCAGCTTATGACAAAAAAAAGAAAGAAATAGATAATACATACAGTGTATGATTTAGGTACATTCTGGTACATGTAAAGCATTGCATTTTGTAGTAGAAAATAAACGATGAAAAGATTGCTCATAGCTCAAACCAATTGCAAAGTATGTTACCAGATTATAGCTTACTACGATTACAGAAAGAACTTGATGTGTATCATCATGTAAATATGTAAAAGAACCAGGATACAGATGTGTATCTCAATTAGCAACACATAGTAAAATATTGCTATACATACAGAACAGCGGTATAATGGCTGTAATCACTAGAGGAGATGAATTTGATAAAAAGATGTCTCCCCTGCTGTAAATAGGGGGTTCGAGCGTCCGTCGACTTTCTTTTCGCTGAACCATGGTAAAATCTCAAGGATACTTATATATTTACAAAACCATATTTTATGTGTGGAGACAACCCCACAATAACATGAACCCATGTTGATCATATTTCTATATGAAATCAAATAGTAAAATGGCTTATCATTTAATGACTTATTGGTAACACCAACACAGGATACAATTAATATACAGGGAGTGCAGAATTATTAGGCAAGTTGTATTTTTGAGGATTAATTTTATTATTGAACAACAACCATGTTCTCAATGAACCCAAAAAACTCATTAATATCAAAGCTGAATATTTTTGGAAGTAGTTTTTAGTTTGTTTTTAGTTATAGCTATTTTAGGGGGATATCTGTGTGTGCAGGTGACTATTACTGTGCATAATTATTAGGCAACTTAACAAAAAACAAATATATACCCATTTCAATTATTTATTTTTACCAGTGAAACCAATATAACATCTCAACATTCACAAATATACATTTCTGACATTCAAAAACATAACAAAAACAAATCAGTGACCAATATAGCCACCTTTCTTTGCAAGGACACTCAAAAGCCTGCCATCCATGGATTCTGTCAGTGTTTTGATCTGTTCACCATCAACATTGCGTGCAGCAGCAACCACAGCCTCCCAGACACTGTTCAGAGAGGTGTACTGTTTTCCCTCCTTGTAAATCTCACATTTGATGATGGACCACAGGTTCTCAATGGGGTTCAGATCAGGTGAACAAGGAGGCCATGTCATTAGATTTTCTTCTTTTATACCCTTTCTTGCCAGCCACGCTGTGGAGTACTTGGGCGCGTGTGATGGAGCATTGTCCTGCATGAAAATCATGTTTTTCTTGAAGGATGCAGACTTCTTCCTGTACCACTGCTTGAAGAAGGTGTCTTCCAGAAACTGGCAGTAGGACTGGGAGTTGAGCTTGACTCCATCCTCAACCCGAAAAGGCCCCACAAGCTCATCTTTGATGATACCAGCCCAAACCAGTACTCCACCTCCACCTTGCTGGCGTCTGAGTCGGACTGGAGCTCTCTGCCCTTTACCAATCCAGCCACGGGCCCATCCATCTGGCCCATCAAGACTCACTCTCATTTCATCAGTCCATAAAACCTTAGAAAAATCAGTCTTGAGATATTTCTTGGCCCAGTCTTGACGTTTCAGCTTGTGTGTCTTGTTCAGTGGTGGTCGTCTTTCAGCCTTTCTTACCTTGGCCATGTCTCTGAGTATTGCACACCTTGTGCTCTTGGGCACTCCAGTGATGTTGCAGCTCTGAAATATGGCCAAACTGGTGGCAAGTGGCATCTTGGCAGCTGCACGCTTGACTTTTCTCAGTTCATTGGCAGTTATTTTGCGCCTTGGTTTTTCCACACGCTTCTTGCGACCCTGTTGACTATTTTGAATGAAACGCTTGATTGTTCGATGATCACGCTTCAGAAGCTTTGCAATATTAAGAGTGCTGCATCCCTCTGCAAGATATCTCACTATTTTTGACTTTTCTGAGCCTGTCAAGTCCTTCTTTTGACCCATTTTGCCAAAGGAAAGGAAGTTGCCTAATAATTATGCACACCTGATATAGGGTGTTGATGTCATTAGACCACACCCCTTCTCATTACAGAGATGCACATCACCTAATATGCTTAATTGGTAGTAGGCTTTCGAGCCTATACAGCTTGGAGTAAGACAACATGCATAAAGAGGATGATGTGGTCAAAATACTCATTTGCCTAATAATTCTGCACTCCCTGTAATTGATTAATGACACTATTAATAGAATTTATTTAACAATGAGAATGATTTGGATTATTAGACCAATATTTATCAAACAGTTAATAAATACAGTAATTAAAAGGACACTATAGTCACCAGAACAACTACAGCTTATTGAATTTGTTCTGTTGAGTAGAATCATTATCTACAGGCTTTTTACTGTAAGCCCTGTCTTTTCAGAGAAAATGCAGTGTTTACGTTACAGCCTAGTGATAACTTCACTGGTTACTCCTCAGATGGCTGTTAGAGATCCTTCCTGAGTCATTGCTGCCTAAAATGCATCCAAACATTCAGTATCTCTGCCTACAGCTTCAGGCTTGAATACAAGTAAGATTTTACTATATTTAGGGAGGCGTGAGGGGATCAGGGGGGCTAGTTGGTGGTTTTAACACTATGGGTTCAGGAATACCTTTAAAGGACCTTTAAAGGACCACTCTAGGCACCCAGACCACTTCAGCTTAATGAAGTGGTCTGGGTGCCAGGTCCAGCTAGGGTTAACCCATTTTTTTATAATCATAGCAGTTTCAGAGAAACTGCTATGTTTATAAATGGGTTAAGCCTTCCCCCAAAGCCTCTAGCGGCTGTCTCATTGACAGCCGCTAGAGGCGCTTGCGTGATTCTCACTGTGAAAATCACAGTGAGAGCACGCAAGCGTCCATAGGAAAGCTTTGTAAATGCTTTCCTATGCGATCGGCTGAATGCGCGCGCAGCTCTTGCCGCGCATGTGCATTCTGCCGACGGGGCGGAACGGAGGAGGATCGGAGGCAGAGAGCTCCCTGCCCAGCGCTGGAAAAAGGTAAGTTTTACCCCTTTTCCCCTTTACAGAGCCGGGCGGGTGGGGGCACCCTCAGGGCACTATAGTGCCAGGAAAACAAGTATTTTTTCCTGGCACTAGAGTGGTCCTTTAAGTCGTTATATGATAAGTTATTTAATATGTTGCTATGTTGAGTTCATGTAAAAAAAAAACAGTTAGACATAGGTTAATGTTATTGTGAGATCATCTCCATACATACAATATAATCTTGTAAATATATAAGTGCACAGGTATATATAACATAATTTTGTATGCATTTGTTGAATTGATATCTGGAATAATCGCAAGGTCTGATTAAAGTTTATATATTTATTTCGATTGAGTGCTGGAGATATCGGAGCTTGTGATCATGTAACCAGCATAGCTCAGACAGCACACAAGAACAGGAAGTGGGTAATGGAGAGCATAGAAGCCAGCAGTGGAACGCAAGCGGATGCACTCATGGCGCCTACACGAGGAAATCAATTAGCGAATAAGCCCTCACTGGAAGAGGTGTGCACTCTAATTCAGAAGAGAGGATTGGCAAATGGATTATATGGGGGAACATAACGTGGACCATTTAGGAGAGATGATCATAAACCAACAATGAACAATAGGGATTAGCCCTATAAAAGGGGGCTCCAGGGTTGTGGGTATTAGGCTGTAGGTTTTATGGTTATTATACTTTGTTTTTTTGGTCCCTGCGGAAGTCAGCTAGGAGGACGAAATGCATTGGACCTTTTAAACTTTTATTTTTGTTTTATTGTTTGTAACATTGTTTATAATGAACCTCTTTATATACCTACCTAGATCATTGAGAAATTACCAGGGTTGAGCGGAAAGAAGAGCAGAGGATGCTCTAGGGATCACAACCACAAGAGGTGGAAGGTTTTGGTGCAGTCCCAGATCCCAGGTGTAGTCTGCAAGCCTGCAGGAATAGTGCTGAATCAGCCTCGGATGAGAGCAAAGATCTTGAAGAAAAGTAACTTGCACGACTTCAGACTGAAACCGGGTCTTACTTCTTACATCAGGCATAATCAACATTTTGTTGACAAAGGTTTGGAAATGGATAAACACGTAGCGAGGAGACATTGGTGCCTTGGGTAATCTAGGAAGCCTGCAGAGACCATCCAGGTAAATGCCCCTGACCTGCTTCTGTGAAAGGAGGAAAGCAAACAAGTGTCAGACAAAGAGTGGCAATTCTCCCTTCTCAATATCCTCAGCTACCGCTCTGAGCTTTATATTTCTGAACCTAGGGTGAAATTACAAAGGAGGGAAATGTGAGCAAGGGACAAGTACTCTCTTTGGTTTATTTATCTATTATTAGATTAAGAGGCATGTTTTAATTGGCACAGGTGGAATGGGCAGGATTTTTGTACTGCACCTATGATTATAAATACACTCAGACCACTATTCTCTTACTGATAGCCCCAGACAAAGGCACAGTGGTGCCGAAGTACACATCAGTTCTTAGTTAGTTTTTTTTTCTCCAACTTTTCACATTTTTGGTGGGGTATAATTATTTTTGTGTTCTATATTTTATATGGGAAAGCTCTGTAGTTAGTTTCAAAGCTGGGTATGTAGAAACCTTAAAGGGACACGCCAGGCACCCAGACCACTTCTGCCCATTGGAGTGGTCTGGGTGCCAACTCCTACTACTCCTAACCCTGCAAGTGTAATTATTGCAGTTTTTTTATAAACTGCAATAATTACCTTGCAGGGATATCTCCACCTCTAGTGGCTGTCTTCTAGACAGCCACTAGAGGTCACTTCCTGATTTCTAGCAAAGATTTTCTTTGCTAGAGCGTCGCTGGACATCCTCACGCTGTGTGAGGACCTCCAGCGTCGCTCATTTCCCCATAGGAAAGCATTGAAATTCATTTTCAATGCTTTCCTATGGGGAGCACTAATGCGCCTGTGGGCGGGATCAGAAGGAGGAGCGGCGCGGAGAAGGAGACAGCGACTAGGGAGATCGTTGCTGCCTCAGGTAAGTGACTGAAGGGGTTTTCACCCCTTCAGTAACCGGGGATTGGGGGGTGGGAGGGAGAGGGAACCTCCAGTGCCAGGAAAACGGATCGTTTTCCTGGCACTGGAGTTTCCCTTTAAGCTCCAAGGTAATAGGTGTTGCTCAGTCTGTTTCTATCAATCCTGAATTTACCTTTAGTGACTCTTTAGTACCTTAGTGTGCTTACAGCTTCTATTACAATATAGAGCTATAATCTACTCTCAGCTAACACAGGACACTCTGTCGATTCTCTGTATTACCTATGAGTAGTTTGTTTGTAATCTTCATGTTCGATTGCACAACAGATTTAAAGCTGTAACTTTTAACGAGTTGTACGTCTATTCTTCTAGATATGTTAGGAGAAACATTGTTCCTTGTGATTCCTTGAGGTACCAGCATTAGCTGTAACATTGTAATCATGCCACTATCTTGATTTAAAGGGACACTATAGTAACCAGAACAACTACAGCTAAATGTAGTTGTTCTAGTGTCTATGGCCTGTCCCTGCAAGCTTTTTATGCCATGCCTATTCACATCTCTAGTGGCAGTCGCTCCTTTCCTAGCTAATTAATAAATACATTTTCATATATATATATATATATATATAAATATACACACATACATGAAACCAAGAGGTCTGCACTCACCTGAACATGCATAAATTATAAGGGTGCTGCTGGGGCCAAAACATACAAAATACAGAATCCAGCGCACTCGCTTATTCACTAAACAATAAATATAAATCTTAGAGATTGTAATAGTTTTATTTAAACCCCACCTAGGCAAAAAATAATGGGGGTTTAGTTACATTATATGATCATATATTGCATAAGCCTGCCACAACGTCAATGTACCCCATTCTTGGCAGGTCCTACTCTAGCAGCCTAATGCTTGCTCATATGAGATTAATCCACTTACTTGGGAAATACTTCCTTACTGGGACTCTCTGCAAGTCAAGGCTAAATAGGGTCCTGAAATGAGGCACCTGTGACAGGAAGTAGTAAAAGACAGACAAGCCTTTCTGTGCATTACCACATGAGTAGACATGACAAGAGAAATTACAAAAATACAATATGCGGTATGTCAAGAATGTTGCACTTTTTTTTCTAAAGATAAGAAACAGAAAGAGTAAACTGAGACAAACTATTAGCAAAAATAAAATAAAAGAATATGCGCCTTGTAGTCAAGCTTAAGGCAAAAGAGGTATCCAATCAAGATAAGTGACTACACATGAGAAGTGGAGGAGTATAAAACATAACTAAACAAAGAATTTAAGCTAGACAGGCTCCACTTATGCAGGAAAAAGTAACCTAGGCAGCTATAAGATTCGTAGCTAAACAATCGAGTTATCTATCTAGGTAAGAGAAGTGACTGTGTGGAAGTTAAGTTGCCACATGAGAAGGAGCCACTGGATTCTGAGGCACTCATACAGTATTGCTGCTAACATATTGTAAATAAAAATAACTCAAAATAATATGCTAGGGGGCGGGGCCTGACTGTCATGGAGGGAAGACGTGCCTAACTGAAGCTCCACGCAAACCCTTGTAAAAACGGCTAAAATGGCACCTCTAAACCACAACAAACAGCCACACACGACCCCAAGCGACATAACAGCCCTCTACCCTAATGGTGAACCGGTGATGCGGCCCATGAAGGGACAGCAGACAGCAGACTATAACCGCAAGGGCATGCGGCCTGGTGCGCACCGGGTGGGAGAGGCGGCCGATCCCCCAGCCTGGAGCCACATGGAAACCAACTGCCACAAGCGGATACCCCGCAACCCCCCCCTCTGGACCGGCGGGGGTGATCCCCAACACGGCGAAAATAACTGGGGAGCTGGCTGGAGAGCCGAGGGGCCCACCTAAGATGGCGGAGACCATGCGGCCACCAGTCAACCACGAGGCATTAAGACACCCCACGTCTAACATTGATAAAATCTTCCAAGATTTCTGGCTCAAGCTAGAGCTCAGATTACAACAAGGGGCTACAGGTCCACTCATCTCAAACTGCCCACCCAAACAGCAACCACCTAACCCTCAGCACCAGCCTGCAGCCCGGACAGGACCTCACACTTTACAGAGGTGGCGGAGGAACAAGCCTGCACCTCGCCCACGTAGGGCAGTGAAGCGACAGAAACCAAGCACGGGCTCACCCCGTCCACTCACCATCCGGAAGGCGACCCTGCCTGGGCTCAGCGGCATTACTAACCGACCCCAGCTACACCCGCTCACCCTGCTACACCAGTGCTCTCACCACACCACAGCGGAGTCCCACGAGAATCCACAACGAGGCTCTGCACAGCCCCAGTGCGGCATCGGGTGAACCGCCGGGGATCCATCGACACCACGGTCCAGGAGCAGGGGGACCTGACGCGGCTCACAACGCCACATCATGACACTCCCACACAAAATCCTCCCCTCTGCCTGTGATAGGATTACTGAACACAATGGGTAATCTCATTATCACCGGCCGAGGAATACAGTTTTTACACCATATTTATAACTTCTAAAATATACATGTCCCCCCTACACTAACTTACCTGGAGAGGGACTCACACCTGGAAAACCTGGAGAGGGACTCACACCTGGAAAACCCCAGGGGACTTTCGCACGTCCAAACGGGTATAGCGATACATCTTTTGGACTCTACAAGCTAAGGGGTATACTCACCTAACATGTTCAGGTTCAGGATCATATAGTCACACCATTCGAGAGACCTGTTTTAAGCTGTTTAATAAGCACACTGTATACAGGGCCGGCGCCACCTGTAAGGCGACCTAGGCAGCCGCCTAGGGCGCAACTTACCAGGGGGCGCCGGATCCCTGTCCCCGCTGCGCCTCCTCATGCTGCGCCGCCTGAGCGCTTTAGCAAGCCCCAGGCGGCGCAGCACTGCTGCATGGAGGGCGGCCGGGTTTATGACCGGCAGGAGGGAAGCGCAGAGCGCTCCCTCCTGCCGGTCTCTCCATGTAGAGTGGCCGGGCGGCGCGGAACGCGAGACAGGAACCTATGTTTCCTGTACCCGCCGCCGGCGGAATGACAGGAAATGCTCACTCAGTGAGCATTTCCTGTCATTCCGCCGGCGGCCGGGTACAGGAAACAAAGGTTCCTGTCCCGCGTTCCGCGCCGCCCGGCCACGCTACATGGGCAGGAGGGGAGGGTAAGGACCACTAAGGGGGGGGGGGGGGTTTAAGGACCACTAAGGGGGGGGGGGGGGTTAAGGACCACTAAGGGAGGGAGGGAGGGATTAAGGACCACTAAGGGAGAGGGGGGGGTATTAAGGACCACTAAGGGAGGAGGGGGGGGGTATCGGGACCACTAAGGGAAGGGCGGGGGGAATAAGGACCACTAACGGGGGGGGGGTATAAGGTCCACTAAGGGAGGGAGGGTGTATAAGGACCACTAAGGGAGGGGGGGGGTATAAGGACCACTAAGGGAGGGAGGGGGGTATAAGGACCACTAAGGGAGGGGGGGGGTATAAGGACCACTAAGGGAGGGGGGGGTATAAGGACCACTAAGGGGGGGTATAAGGACCACTAAGGGAGGGGGGGGGTATAAGGACCACTAAGGGAGGGGGGGTATAAGGACCACTAAGGGAGGGGGGGGTATAAGGACCACTAAGGGAGGGGGGGTATAAGGACCACTAAGGGAGGGGGGGGTATAAGGACCACTAAGGGAGGGGGGGGGTATAAGGACCACTAAGGGAGGGGGGTATAAGGACCACT
Source organism: Pelobates fuscus (assembly GCF_036172605.1). Taxonomy (NCBI): domain Eukaryota; kingdom Metazoa; phylum Chordata; class Amphibia; order Anura; family Pelobatidae; genus Pelobates; species Pelobates fuscus. Next base: position 105,599,162 of record NC_086325.1, read on the forward strand.
AAGTGAGGGGGGGTATAAGGACCACTAAGGGGGGGGTATAAGGACCACTAAGGGAGGGGGGGTATAAGGACCACTAGGGGAGGGGGGTATAAGGACCACCAGGGATGGGGGGGGTATAAGGACCACTAGGGGAGGGGGGGTATAAGGACCACTAGGGGAGGGATGGGGGGGGTATAAGGACCACTAGGGGAGGGATGGGGGGGGGGTATAAGGACCACTAGGGGAGGGATGGGGGGGTATAAGGACCACTATGGGAGGTTGGGGGGGATAAGGACCACTAGGGGAGGTTGGGGGGGGGATAAGGACCACTAGGGGAGGGGGGGATAAGGACCACTAGGGGAGGGGGGGATAAGGACCACTAGGGGAGGGGGGGATAAGGACCACTAGGGGAGGGGGGATAAGGACCACTAGGGGAGGGGGGATAAGGACCACTAGGGGAGGGAGGGGGGATAAGGACCACTAAGGGGGGTAAGGAGGGAGGACTACTAAGGAGAGGGGAGGAGGGTGATTACCACTAAGGGGGTGGGGGGAGTAGGGGAAGGTCTACTAAGGGGTTTGGGAGAGGGAGGACCATTAAGGGGTTTGGGAGAGGGAGGACCACTAAAGGGGGAGGGGGGAGTGAGAAGACCACCAAGGGGGACTGCAGAGGGACAGGGGGCCAAGGGAGAGCACTAAGTGACAGAAGGGGAGAACACGGAGGGACAGAAGGGAAGGGGAAATCAATAATTGAGGGGAGAGCACTATGATTTTTTTTTTAAAAAAAGAAAGCTGTTCCCATCTCAGTCCCTATCCTACCCCACAAACCCTCTCTTTTACACTACACACATACACAATGCATCCCCCCCCCACACACACAGAAACATACAATGCATTCCTACTCACACACAGACACACCCGAAACACACAATTCATCCCTTACGTTCTCTTACACAATCAATGAACCCCTTACAGACACACACTGCATTCAATTACATACACAGAAACAAACCTTGCACCCCTTACACACACACACACACACCCAGAAACATACAATGCATTCCTTACACGCAAACACACACTACATCCCCTATAAACACACTACATCCCTTACACAAATTGCACACATAAAACATCCCCAACTCATGGATGGGCCATGTAGGTGGATTTATGGGTGGGCATTGTAGGCGTATGCCCCCTGGGGGCCCAGACCTTGAGCTGTGTAAGGGGCCCTAAAAAAACGGAGCTGCTTCCTGTTCGTTAATTGTTGTGAGCACTGTTAAAAAAAGTCTCCAGAGAGCCTCTTCTACACCAGACCTGTGGAGCCAGACTGAGCCCATCATCAGCCTCTTGTCCTCATCTGGTGGTAAGTAGGCAATCCAATATATTATTAGTGGCACTAATCTCTAATTTACCTCACATTAAATGGATACTATAGTCACCAGAAGCACTACAGCATAATGTAGTGGTTCTGGTGTCTATAGCCTGTGCCTGTAGGCTTTTTAATGTAAACACACTGTCTTTTCAGATAAGACACTTTGTGAAGACTGGCGTTGGCCCATATGGCAGAGCATATGGGCGGGGCATTGTGATGTCACATGGTGGGCTGGGCATATGGGGGGGGGGGCGGCAAAAAATTTTTTGCCTAGGGCGGCAAAAATCCTTGCACCGGCCCTGACTGTATACCCCTCTCGAAACTGCAATATCACATACCTTATAACTTTAAACGTTACTAATAATCTCATACGTCTACCTAGCCTAGCTTTCATGTAGAAAAGTTAATTTGTTTAGCGGGCAATTTGTTTAGCGTGTAATTTAAGTAAGAAATGCAAACTGTACCAATATCACAGATGAAAAGAAAAAGCCTGAATACTATAATATGTTCTGACAAAACTCAGTTTCATCCGACCTTTTAAAAAAAAATGTGCACAGTATTTTATGCCATGTTATGTTCTGCTATTGAAAGGCTTCCTGCAGCTATTGTGGCGTAGCAAGCCAGATTGTTCAATTCATGCACAAACAAAAATAAAGAATTTAAAAAAAAAAAAATAATAATAATATGCTTAATACAACATAGTTGGCTTCCACTGGTGCCATGTGGGCATATAACTTCAAGCTGGACTGTTGCATACACCTTGGTGAGGCAAGCCCTGTGTCAGCCGACTCATTAAGGGAATAGCAGGAGACTTTGGTAGTGATGGTCTTCCTCTTGTGTGGCCGATGCTTCGGTGTACAACTCGTTGGGGCCTGCAGCCTAGATGGGCTAGTACGATTAGCAACAGATGCTTGCAGAGTCGCTGTACCCGGAGTAGGCCTCACCTTTGTCCCTTTGATCATCCTCTGGGGGCAAGTGTGGAGTTGCAGTGAGTTTTGCTTCCAGCTTTGCCCAGAAGTGTGCAAATATTTCCTCCAACCTCTGGATAGAGCCTGCAGCTGAGCCATGCTGGGTCAGTTTCGGGTCTTGCCCACGTTGCGAGGGTGCATACGCCATCTTGGCTGACTCCACACACCATGGATAAGAAGAATCGGTTGAAAAGCAGCAAGGAAGGTAAGTATGTTGGTCCAGTGGGGACCAGTCCAGATGGGGGATGGGGGGAACAGGGCTGTAGGAGGGCTCTGCACAGAGGCTGTGCTGCACGGATCAGGAGAGCGACCGCCTCTACCACCCGATGGCCCCACTAGGCCTCGCTTGGTGCTTCGGGAATAACTGACAGCCTGTCGGGATCCCGCGAGGGGAGGCTGCACTCCGCTCGCAGTACTCACCCTCCAGCCGTCCGCGGTCCCCTCCTCCTCGTGGGTTCGGCGAGCGGCATCCTTCCGGCCTCGGATGCCGCCCGCGACTTCCTCCATGTCCCCCAGCGGCAGCATGCATGACGCTGCACGCTGGGAGAGCACCCAATATATCACACGCCGGGGTCAGTCACCTGACCCGGCGTTAAAGGCACAGTGCCTCAATCACAGTGGGAGGTTTAGATATCTCCCACGTGTGATTGTTAATTCTGATTGGAAATTATCCAATCAGAATTAACCATTTGGTATAAATACTTACCTTTCCTGTTCCTCCCTGCCCTGTTGTGGTCTTTGCTTGCTAGTATTGCTACTGAACTTGTGTTTTCTGGTTACGTACTCTCTGGCTCGTTAATCTGACTTTGTGACTTTCTCCTACCCTTTGACCTCGGCTTGTTTCTCGTTATCCTGTCTTCTGGTTCCCCTTACTCGGCTTGTCTCCTGACTATTCTTTGTGTGCTTAGCCCGGCCACTCTAAGGTCCGGTACTGCACCTTTTCTGTGTGTGTGTGTGTGTGTTAGCATGTTGGGTTCCCCGAATCGTGACACAGCCGGCACTTCACGGACCCGACCTTAGGCACTCCGCTGGTAGCAGGCGATAGCTAAGTCCCAATGAGAGCTGAATGAAAGTGCTGTTGCGGACCGTTTAGCTCACCAGGGGATAAAAACCGTTAGGCAATAATCCCCTTCTAGATAGACCAGCAGCTACTGCAATCACCAACCTCCCGAACTCCAAACTGCACGTATTCACCAACTCTCGAACCAGAGACACACGAACCCTAGAAGCAGCCAAACAGGAAAAGCCCTACGCACAGCTTACACTCCTGGCAATCGGCATACAGTCAAATTCCCCCCAAGAATGAGACGACACTTAACTTTGAGGGTTAAAACAGGAACACACTGTACTGTCACATACAGTCTTTTATTCCCAATCCACAAACATAGTACAGCCCACAGGGCGTTACAGAACAACCAATCAATCCGTACAATACACACAGACACTCCCACACAAAATCCTCCCCTCTGCCTGTGATAGGATTACTGAACACAATGGGTAATCTCATTATCACCGGCCGAGGAATACAGTTTTTACACCATATTTATAACTTCTAAAATATACATGTCACAAACATAAATCATACATTTTCATAATTAATCCATTCAGGGGAACAACATATTAAAAAATGGCACGAATCGGGGGTTCAAAAGTTAGCAAAAGTATTAATAAAACCCTCTGCCAGCATGGCTTTCCGGCCCAAACCAGTTTCAGAGTCTTCTATCCTGGAGATAATTGAGAAGTAATTCAATTATCTCCCAGGACAGAGACAAGACTCCATTATGCACATGGTGAGCACAAAGCATTAAAATACTATTAAATACACAAAGTCACATTTTATACATAAAACACAGACATGTCACATATCCCCAGATAGCTGGGATCTGAGCGCACAAAGCTACCGAATAGCGCTCAGATCCTATTCACACAGTTCAATTGCCATGGAGCCGAAGTCTTTCACTACACGAATGGGCTCCATGGCATAGCTATCTGGGTTAACACATTCACATAAAGTCGGGTCCATAGTCCAAAGGCAAGAGGCGGGCAAGCAGCCCCCTCCAAGGACACGTTGCGAGGTCGGTTTCGCCACAAGTGCCCTTAGGGTATCTTGCCTTAATTTTTAAATCCGTTCTGTAAGTCTTTTTTTTTTTTTTTTTTTAATTCTTTATTTTTCGTGCATATATTATACAGGTAACATTTTTCTAGCAATGCCACAACAGCTATCGCCAGGAATTTAGTAGACAAGTAAATACAATTGTATGGCATAAGTAACTGTGCACATTTTTTATATATGTATGAGGAGAGTGGTTAGTAGTATAGCGCAGTTCTAGCGTGATTATGATAAACTATGTTTGTTTAGATAAAAACAATCAGGTTAGGTAGCTAGGGCTAGTGTGCGTAATGACCGCCAGGTTATATTCTTGTTAGGTATAAACATGCTATCGCTAGGGGTTTAACAGTCAGATTGCTATCGGCACAGTTTGATCAATAGAATAATATACATAGGAGAAAATAGGAAAAAACAATGACCGCTGAAGTGCTTGTCTTTACATGTGTGTCCGTTTATCAGTTGGTGCCCAAGTGTATCATGAGTGTCTCTGCTATCGCTTAGTCGATACCGAGAGGTGGGAGGCTGCATATGTATAGTAGCCAGAGTCCCTGTAGCCTTGTGTGGGGGCCCTGCCCAACTTGGGTGCCGATGCGGAACGCCACATTAGCGGTTATAGACAGGTTAAGAAACAGGTATAGCTCAATAGTTGTGTGGCAGTCTTGAGTAATCACTTTTTGGTGTATTTTATGGAACAAGGTGCGTGCAGGCTGGCTTTATGTGTCTATCGTGGTGTATTTCTTGAGATTCCTCAGGTTTGTGCCCATAGACCTATAGTGTTTGTTGTATGAGTGTGTGAGGTTATGTAAAGGCTTCCCATGCTCATCTATCAATTTTGCATCTCAGTGTGATGTATTGGATCGTAAGAGAGCGTGTGCTCTTGCGAGAGGTGGTGTGTGGAGAGCAGGGCCGGACTGGGAATTAAAAGCAGCCCTGGAAAAAAAATATTTACCAGCCCCATAATGCGTTGCGCCAGCATAGTGTGCAGATACAGAGTTAGAAAAGATAACTTAAAATTAAAAATTATTACTCCATGTGTAAAAAAAAGCACATATAAGCTTAAAAAAAACCAAGAGTGCAGATTTATTTTAAGCAGACGTGCCTTTGCATGTAATCAATGTTTCAGTCCAACTACCCTGACATATTAAGGGAACCTTGGTAATGGGACTGAAATGGTGAATGTATGTAGGGCACAACTGTGAAAAACTGACGTTCTCTTGTTTATTTTGTCATGTGGGTGCGCTCTTCACTTTCAATGTTATTTTGCTGGAGTATGCACCTAGCAACAAGAGGCCAATATGCCTCTTCAATCAATGACATTTCTCTGTGTATTATGCATATATAAATGTACATTAATATATGTGTAAATATTAAAGGCATAATTATTTATATATATCTATCTCTTTCTCTCTCTTGTGTCTCTTTCTCTCTCTTTCTTTCTCTCTCTTGTGTCTCTTTCTCTCTCTTGTGTCTCTTTCTCTCTCTCGTGTCTCTTTCTCACCTTTCTCGCTCTTTCTGTGTCTCTTTCTCGCTCTTTCTGTGTCTCTTTCTCTGTCTCTTTCTCTCTCTTTCTGTGTCTCTTTCTCTCTCTTTCTGTGTCTCTTTCTCTCTCTCTGTGTCTCTTTCTCTCTCTGTGTCTCTTTCTCTCTCTCTTTCTGTCTCTCTCTCTCTTTCTGTGTCTCTTTCTCTCTCTCTTTCTGTGTCTCTTTCTCTCTCTCTTTCTGTGTCTCTTTCTCTCTCTTTCTGTGTCTCTTTCTCTCTCTTTCTGTGTCTCTTTATTTCTCTCTCTGTGTCTCTTTCTCTCTCTCTGTGTCTCTTTCTCTCTCTTGTGTCTCTTTCTCTCTTTCTTTCTGTGTCTCTTTCTCTCTCTCTTTCTGTGTCTCTTTCTCTCTCTCTTTCTGTGTCTCTTTCTCTCTCTTTCGGTGTCTCTTTCTCTCTCTTTCTGTGTCTCTTTCTCTCTCTTTCTGTGTCTTTTCTCACCTTTCTGTGTCTCTTTCTCTCTCTTTCTGTGTCTCTTTCTCTCTCTTTCTGTGTCTTTTTCTCTCTCTTTCTGTGTCTCTTTCTCTCTCTCTGTGTCTCTTTCTCTCTCTCTCTGTCTCTTTCTCTCTCTGTGTCTCTTTCTCTCTCTGTGTCTCTTTCGCTCTCTCTTTCTGTGTCTCTTTCGCTCTCTCTTTCTGTGTCTCTTTCGCTCTCTCTTTCTGCGTCTCTTTCTCTCTCTTTCTGTGTCTCTTTCTCACCTTTCTGTGTCTCTTTCTCTCTCTTTCTGTGTCTATTTCTCTCTTTCTGTGTCTCTTTCGCTCTCTCTCTCTTTCTGCCCTTTCTCTCTCTCTCTTTCTGCCCTTTCTCTCTCTTTCTCTCTCTCTCTTTCTGCCCTTTCTCCTACCCCCCCCCCCCCCCCCCATTTACCCGAGAGGAGTCAGGGGGGCCGGCCGTGCTCCACGCTGGAGCTGCCGGGCTGCAGCCTCGCCGGTCCGGCGGCACTCTTAATGCTGAGGACTGAAGGAGGAGGGAGCATGTCTCTCTACCATGCTCCCTCGCAGTTCCCACAATTCACAGCAGCTGCTGCTGTGAATTGTGGGAACCGCGAGGGAGCATGGTAGAGAGACATGCTCCCTCCTCCTTCAGTCCTCAGCATTAAGAGTGCTGGCGAGGCTGCAGCCCGGCAGCTCCAGCGTGGAGCACGGCCGGCCCCCTCTAAGTGTGCCACTGGACCGGCCACCCGGTGGCACATACCTGCGCAGCCCCCAGATGCCGCGGCCCACCGGGAAATTTCCCGGTATCCCGGTGGGCCAGTCCGGCCCTGGTGGAGAGGCTGTTTGGTCGCATGTGACCTCAGTTGCTTTACAAGAGGTATTGTCTTTTTTTGTTTAAATTCTTACTTTTGTTACAGGCGTCCAGTACAATATTATTTATTCATTACATTTCGTGCATGCATCTATAGTTTTTCAAATAATCATATACAAGACAGTAGTACTATAACAACTGCGTTTTCAGTCATTATTTGTTTTTGCTGTGTATGCAGTAATTATACTTGTATATCTAAAATAATAAGAAAAAACTAAGAATTATATTCCTTACAATGTTGCGGGCAGGGCCTGAATCTCAAGCTGGCCAGACGTGCTTTCTATGGGCTCCTGCCAGAATAGGCTTTAAATCAGCTAAAGACTAGATATAAAGTAGAGTCATAAAACATGCAACGTCAGTGGAGACAAAAATTTCCCTCTTTAAGAACTACAAAATTTAAAACGTAAAATAACCATTAAACACTGCAGTGCTAGGGGATGGTTGCTTGAATATGTAAGCTTGCCGTCTCGTCCACTCAACTGATACCACGGGTAGGCCAGAATAGAGAGTCCATCGCAGTGCTGAGTACAGCTTCACTCCGCTTCTTGCAGGCAGTGGAAATGAATGTCACATATATGCCAACAGTTCAGTTTGTCAGCCCAGGTGTTCTTACCACCTCGAGGCCTGGGACATAAAGGGAGCCAGTGCCTCATGTACAAGGGTCCTCTTGATCCATTATGCAGGACCACAGGGACTTCAGAACTCGGAGCACCCACGGGTGTATGGATGGCTGTGTGGATGCGGCTCCACTTGGATTCCCAGCCCAGAGGAATGAACAAAGAGCTGAAGTAGCTGCTTGAATCTGCAATGGTGTCAGGATTACTATATGATCCAGCACGTAGTATTGTGTCACACAGATGACTAATAGGTAACGCATTACCGAGCCTTAGAATGGCCGGACTAACGTACCAAAGAATAGTCAGAATACTAGCCGAGGTCAGGGGACACAGAAAGGGACAAAACGATAAAGGAAAGCCAGAGGTCAGGGATACCAGAATACAGGGAAGTCAAAATCAAAGCGAAAGTCAAAAACTAGAAGAAACTTGAATCAGGAACGCACTCTCGGACAACCACTAGGAAAACCGCGACAGGGCAATGAGGTAAGGTAATTATAGGTTTAAATACCTGCTGGGGGCGGAGTCTGACAGCCGAGACAAGCAGTCACACAGGCTGAGAGCTCCGAAAGAAAAAGGGGGAAAAAACCCGGGATAAGCACCCTAAAAGTAACTGCAAAGGCACACTACAGTACCCCTGAGCGACATGGGACGGAAAACCAAAAAAACGCCAACCGAAAAATACTCACCCGGACTCACAATTGGCGATATGTGGAAGCAGGCCCGCGGGGCATGTGGATCCGACATGGCGGCGATTCATGGCGGCTGTTCCGATTTCTCGGATGATCCCTCCAGTGACGAATACCTGCCGGCAACCAAGGCGGGGATACCTCCAAAATTGACCAGCTCCAACCCAGAGACCGCTCCGGTGACTATTGCGGCCCTCACCCGGCTGCTAGCGGATCACCACAAAGATTTGCACAACGACATCGCTGCACTCAGGGGAGATCTAAAAGGGATGACAACCCGCTTAAACGCATTGGAACACACAGCCAACGACACCACCCGAGATATTGTGGAAATCAGGCAAACCATACTCGACATTCAACGACAACAAAAGCTCCATGAACACCGCATGGCGGAGCAAGAGGATGCCGGACGGAGGGACAACATAAAAGTAAGGGGGTTCACAGAAAAGATCCCCGAGGCGGACCTGGCTCAGGCTGTTGCTCGCCTTCTTGCCACTATACTACCACCCATGCGGGCCAACAAGATCACCCCCGCTAACATATTTAGGATACCCAAATCCCCAAGGGCGTCTTCAGAGGCCACACGAGATGTCATACTCACCTTTCAAACCAGAACAGATAAAACAGCAGTTCAAACCGCCTTGAGGTGGAAGACGCCACTCCAATTTGAAGGGATGACACTAAACTTCTTTACCGATCTATCGAGAGGCACCCTAGCATGGCGGCGATCCCTCCAGCCACTTACCACGCTCCTCCGCCAAAGAGACCTCAAATATCGATGGCAGATGACCCATATACTCACCGTAAAGCAGGGGGCAGACTCCCACCAGATCAGGGAGTTGAACGATGCAACACCGCTATTACAAGCATTGGGCCTGCCGCCAGACTCCCTCATGCAGACAGGCCAGCAGAGTGCAACGTCTCCTCAACACTCGTGGGACCCGGCGAGATCTGTCCCATTTGTACCGACAGGCCAAACACCCGACCCATACGTGGCGCTCACCACCTAATAAGCAGACATAACGATACAGAGATAATCTGTAAGACAGAGGGGGCATACATCAACATAAGAGACGACGGACGAAAACATTCATAAAAGAGCTCAACCTACACCGAGCCTCACAATGACCAGGAGGTCCCACACTCCTTGTTCAACAAAGAAGTGCCCAACAAGGCACCCTTGTAAACGGCCAACAACACTGTATCTTAGTGCACAACATAAGGCCTAGTCCCCCTCTTGGAACAGCAGAGAAATCTAACCAAGACCCTGACCCTTACAGCGTTGGTAAGCAGGGGAGACGGACACCCACACACCTACAACCTTCCGCTACAATGCACTGGCCGAACAGCCCACAAGACTGCCTGCAAATCCCAAGAGGCACAAACAGCAACCGAGGGGAATAAAGACACACGAGCACCCAGAGGCGACCAGTTGAAGTCCAGGGACTATGGACTGGCAACTGGACTATTGGGGTAAGAGTGGGGGTAGGGTGACCCACAAGTACGGGACGTTATCTCAGAGTGCCTATAGTCCTCTTCATACCCGAAAGCACAACCTGAAGAATCCATTCACCCCTAAATATCTGACCAAATGTCTTAATGCACAAACCTTAACCCAACCTGATGGCTACGGAAATATTATTATTATTATTATTGCCATTTATATAGCGCCAACAGATTCCGTAGCGCTTTACAATATTTTGAGAGGGGGGATGTAACAATAAATAAGACAATTACAAGAAAACTTACAGGAACAATAGGTTGAAGAGAACCCTGCTCAAATGAGCTTACAGTCTATAGGCTGAGAGGACACTTTTCACCCGGACTACGACTGTACCCAGGCTAACCACTTATATTTTGCTTCTCAGATTATTATAGTATTATTATTCTCAGATTATTATAGTAGCCTAGATAGAAACATGGTACCATATTTACCTTTATTCTAACACATGAGAACTCTGATGCTAAAATGAAAGCTAAAAAGTGAAGCCCAACACAGTACAGGTACACTTAGCGAGATCATTATCTTAAACACCAAGCAATTGTACCTAAGTACACTAATGGCAACTGAAGTTACTAGGAGGTCCCAGGACCTTATTTGGTTTGAGACTGTCTAATCATTGCGCAACGATATGTAAATATGTTTGAATGCCAGCACTACGCCACATTCACACATGGTTCCGCATGCAAAACACTAGGTCTTAGCTTGCACACATATGGATAAACAGCTGTTAATCTACATAGCACACTATATAAATGTCGAATTAGCTAAGGTTGCTCATATATATGAACATAAATCTCATAACCTGTCTACCACGCACCATAGCATATAACCTTTTCTTACACGACTATCACAGACGACATGTAACGCTTACTAATTATATATATGTTTATCCACTGTTTATATTTCTTTTCAAAAACAAAATTGTGCTATATACCTACATGCCACAATATGTAGAAATATGCCTGTTATCATACTGCTTGCGACTGCTATTGGGGCTGAGCAGGCCTATTGTTATTGTTATACTATGCACAACAGAAAATGCAAAAATAAAGAATAAAAAAAAAAATGCAGACAATGTGGTGGACGTCAGGTGCAAGTATCATTAAAAATAAAGAAATGTTTGTTACCTGTTGTGTATTAAAGAAAAATAAAGTTTTATAGCTCTACATTTGCAGTAAGTGTCGGTACAGTGCTGTAAAAAATTGTTCTGTTTGAAAGGCATTGCATAAACATTGTGGAATAAATACCTGCTTTACCTTTCCGATTAGCCGAGATCGCTCTTTGAGCCCGAAACGTGCGCACGCGTGCGTGACATCATGTGCACGCCGACGTCGTTAATCACGTGAGCGGACGTGGGTGTATAATTAGCTGTGGACCGCAAGGTGAGGATGAATATGTTACAGATGGGACAGATGAGGTAGAAGTGCATGAGCAGCAAGCTACACAAGTCCAGAAATTCTGGCACAGCTTGTCAAAACCGGCCTTGAAACTTTGCACCCAATCCACGCTCTTAGGGCCTGCTTGACTCACCGGAGACTTCTGTGCAATGGCAAGCAACGACAGAGATTGAGTTTGCCACTGCAGCGTATTTAGTATTCCCAGCGGGTACCAGGATATCCACGACCGGACCAAAAAGGGTGGGGGATAACCACACTTCAGTAGATTAATTTGTCAACGGGCTGACAATCCCTGTAGGCTGCACGGTCAGATGGTAGAACGAGCTTGCAAAAATTATTATTTTGGGACCCTTAGTGTCCCCTTTGTTAAAGGTGTCTTCTCTTCCAGATTCTGAGTTGTTTGTAGCTGTGTGTATATATATTATCTTGCACAAGTCTAAAAGGGCTTTCTATTGTTATTATGCTTAATTCCTGTTTGTATGTGGACATGCATGCCTGCTCCAATAAGTCTTATCTTCCTACTCCTTATGTCTAATTGACACCATTAACCCGAAGGCACTTTTTGTGACATACCCTTGCAGGCTTGTTAGCTCAGCATGTTCATTATTTTCTTAAAAATTGTGATACTGTTTAATGCCATGCTTATATATGACTCTGTTTGACATGATCAGGCTTGCTTGAGCTGTTGTGGCATCGCAAACTTTTCTGTAATCATTTGCACAGGAAAAATGAATGTAAAAAAAACCCCCACAAAACAATGTCAAAGGTTGGTGGCATAGATCCTCGCAAGCTCAGTCCCTAGGAGTTTCATTAGTACATATATCACTCCCATGGAGCCCAGACTTTGTGTAATGCATGTTCTTGACCTGCACTCTCAACTTATCCATTAAATAATTATCTTTGATATTAGTGATAACTTGTGATAGATAGATGTTCTGCTAGGTCAATCATATTGAGGAGCTTTTGTTCCTTAGCGGCCAGTCCTTCTGTGGGTCTAGCAGACATGCCCAGAGGTCTAGATCAATGTGTCTGTTGAAAATTGTATTATCCAGATTGGCCACCTCTTCTTAGAACCCAAGGGCTTGTGGATAGGACCACCACATGTGTATATAAGTTCCCCTCTCCCCACATAAGTGCTGACATGTCTGTGGCTGTTTTTGACTGGTGTGGGATATGAGCGAAAACTGTAATTTTACAGTTGGTGGCAGTACAATAGGGATGTACTCTTCCCTCGGGACAAGCATCTGAAATAAATAATTAACATAAAAAGTACCTCCCCTTACCAGGTATAAGAGACCCAACCAGCCTAGGGACCTCAGTACGTACCAAGAACACCTCAATGAATCCATAGAACATCCAAAATCAATATATATACATAAAGGGAGGGAGTGATGTACTGCCACCATATTAAGGAAAAAGGAATTTACGGTGAGTAAAATTACAGTTTTTCCTGACATATGGTGGCAGTACAATAGGGATAAATCGAGATCCCACACTAAGGGCGGGAATTTAGGCAATAACAGCTTGTAACACCTTGTGCCCAAAATCAGCGTCAGAGGCAGAGAATACGTCTAGCCTGTAATGCTTGACCAAAGTGTTGAAAGAAGACCAGGTAGCCGCCTTGCATATATCTTCCGGAGAGGCACACGCTTTTTCAGCCCAAGAGGCAGCCATAGCTCTTGTAGAATGAGCTTTCAAGGCGTCAGGCAGAGGTAGATTCGAGGAAGAATAAGCCAATTTAATAGTATCCACCAGCCATCTAGCTAAAGTGGCCTTGGAGGCAACTTTTACCAAAGAAATTCATGAATAGATGATCAGTCATCCTATACGAAGAGGAGCGGTCCAAGTAGATTTTCAGAGACCTACCCACATCTAGTTGGCTCCAATCAAATTTCCAATCTGGCATAGATGGACCATTAAAGGAAGGGAGAAAAATAGGTTGGTTGATAACCTTGGAGGAGATGACTTTCGGAAGAAAGGAAGGCTTAGGGTACATAATCACTTTATCCGGAAGAAATTTTGTAAAGTCAGGAGAGGAAGAAAGGGCCTGGAGATCCCCTATCCTCTTAGCCGAAGAAATGGCCACCAAAAACATGGTTTTCAGGGATAGATTCTTCAATGAAGCTTCTTCCAAAGGTTCGAAAGGCTCAGAACACAGATTTCAAAACTAAAGACAAATCCCAAGAGGGAAAACAGATTTTCTTAGGAGGCTTTACGAGTCTAACAACTTTGAAAAATCTCCTAATGAGAGGATCAGAAGCCCAATTTTTTACCCAAAAATGACTGAGAGCGGAAACTTGGACTTTGAGGGTAGACAGACTAAAACCTTGAGCAAGACCATCTTGCAAAAAATGAAGGATAGTATCAGTAGAAGGAGAGGATCCTATGCAATGATGAGATATGCACCAGTGAAGAAATCTCATCCAAATTTTTAAATAGATAGAAGAGGTAGAGCTTCTGGTAGAATTTAACAGTAACTGAAACCTCTCTTCTTTAATGCCCCTATTATGCAGAATTAGCCTTGCAGCAGCCAAGCCGTCAACCTGAACATGTTTAATACTTCTACTGGAATTCCCTTGTTTTCCAGAAGATCCGGTGTTACCGGGAGACAGGGCTGCCATCAGAAATTTTGGGGCCCCTGACAAAGCACAAGGTCTGGGCCCCCCCACCCCCTCCCTCCCAGGCCCGCCCATGCCCTACCTAGTCCGCTGACAATGATGCAGGACTGAATGTGGTGTGTATAGTGGAAGTGAATTAGAATGTGTGTAATGGATGTAGTGTTTGTGTGTGTTAGATACTGTTTGTGCAGTGAATGCAGAGTGTGTGTTTGTGTAGCAGATGCAGTGTGTATAGTGAACGCAGAGTGTGTTTGCGTAGTGGATGTAGTGTTTGTATGTACTAGATGAAATGTGTTTAGTGGATGCAGTGTCTGTAGTGGATGTAGTGTGTGAATTAGACGCAGTGTCTGTGTATAGTGAATGCAAAGTGTTTCAATTTGTGGTGGATGTAGTGTGTGTACTGTGAATACAGGATGTTTGTGTAGTGGATGCTGTGTGTACAGTTAATGTAGAGTGTGTGTCAGTATAGTGAATCCAGAGTGTGTGCATAGTTTAGTGAATGCAGAGTGTGTGTTAGTGTGTAATTAATGCAGAGTGTGTGTTAGTGTGTAGTGAATGCAGAGTGTGTCAGTGTAATGAATGTAGTGTGTGTGTTAGAGCAGTGAATGCAGAGTGTGTGTAAATGTGTAGTGAATGCAGAGTGTGTTAATGTGTAGTGAATGCAGAGAGTGTGTTAGTGTGTAGCGGATGCAGAGTGTGTGTTAGTGTAGTGAATGCAGTGTGTTAATGTGTAGTGAATGCAGAGGGTGTGTTAGTGTGTAGCGGATGCAGAGTGTGTGTTAGTGTAGTGAATGCAGAGAGTGTTTGAGTAGTGGATGTAGTGTGTGTTTGTGTAGTAGATGTAGTGTTTGTATGTACTAGATGAAATGTGTTTAGTGGATGCAGTGTCTGTAGTGTGTGTTGTGTGTATTAGACGCAGTGTCTGTGTATAGTGAATAAAGAGTGTTTACATTTGTGGTGGATGTAGTGTGTGTACTGTGAATACAGGATGTTTGTGTAGTGGCATTTTCACATAAATTAAAAAAAAATTTAAATTTAATTAAATGTTTCTCCCCCCTCCTTGCTTACCTGTGTCCAGGGAGCTGTGGGCTGCCTGGGCCCTCTCTGCGGTAACAGGGAGCCGGGGGCCCGCAGCTGCACACATAGATGGTGATATTTGCTATCTATGTGTGCAGAGAAAGAAAGTGGGGCCCAGGACTGCCAGAGCAGTCCGGACCCCCCAGGGCCGCCGGGCCCGTGACAACCGTCATGGTTGTCACCCCCTGATGGCGGCCCTGCCGGGAGAATCCAGTACTTTAAAGCCATCTTCTTTAAAACCGAGAACCAGCTGCGGTTTGGCCAGTACGGTATTATGGCCAGCATACGAGCTTGATCTGATGTTACCTTTTGCAGAATCCTTGGGACAAGGCTCACTGGGGGAAAAATGTAAGCAAGGTGAAATTCCCACCGGATCGAAAGACGATTACGAAAGACTAAAGACATTTAAATAACTATTTTTCTTAGGTATATATTAATGAGGATCCTATGGCAAGAGATATGCATATGATTGCTGCAACAAACTTGCAGATAACTTGAGACAAGGTGCTACAGCTATTAAAGGAAATTAATGTAAATAAAGCTCCGGGGCCTGACGGTATCCTCCCACGAGTACTTAAGGAGCTAAGTGGGGAAATAAGTGAACCTCTGTATTTAATTTTTCAAGATTCTTTTGTTTCAGGTATTGTACCGGAGGATTGGACCGGAGGATTGGAGGAAGGCAGATGTTGTTCCTATATTTAAAAAGGGTTCAAAATCCTTGCCTGGAAATTATAGACCTGTGAGCTTAACTTCTGTGACTGGGAAATTATTTGAACGGCTATTAAGGGATAATATTCAGGAATTCATTGGGAAGAACTGTGTTATTAGCAATAAGCAGCATGGTTTTATGAAACATAGGTCATGTCAAACTAACCTAATTGCATTCTACGAAGAAGTAAGTAGAAATATAGATCAGGGTGTTGCAGTGGATGTGATCTACTTGGATTTTGCCAAGGCATTTGATACGGTTCCTCACAATAGATTAGTCTTCAAACTAAAAGAAATTGGTCTAGATGAATATTCTTGTTCTTGGGTAGAACATTGGCTTAAGGATAGAGTACAGCGAGTTGTCATAAATGGTAAATTTTCACGCTGGACAAAAGTGGTAAGTGGTGTCCCTCAGGGTTCTGTTTTGGGACCGCTTCTATTTAACATATTTATAAATGATCTTGAAATGGGCATTGAAAGCCATGTATCAGTGTTTGCAGATGACACAAAACTTTGTAAAGTAATAAAATGTGAGCAGGATATTGCCTTGCTGCAGAGGGATTTGGATAGATTGGGGGACTGGGCACTAAAATGGCAGATGAAATTTAACGTAGAAAAATGCAAAATTATGCACTTCGGGGTTAAGAATGCACAAGCAATTTACACCCTAAATGGTAGTGAACTAGGGATAACCACACACGAGAAGGATTTGGGAATTGTTATAGACAACAAATTAGGTAGCAATATGCAATGTCAATCTGCCGTTGCTAAGGCCAGTAAGGTTTTGTCATGTATAAATAGGGGCATAAATTCTCGAGATGAAAATATAATTTTGCCTCTTTATAAATCGCTGGTAAGACCACACCTTGAATATGCTGTGCAATTTTGGGCACCTGTTCTAAAGAAGGATATCATGGCACTAGAAAAAGTGCAGAGACGAGCTACAAAATTGATAAAAGGAATGGAGCATTTTAGTTATGAAGAAAGGTTAAAAAATGTAAATCTCTTCAGTTTGGAAAAACAGCGCCTTAGAGGGGATATGATAACATTATACAAATATATTCGGGGCCAGTACAAACCATTATCTGGAAATCTATTCATAAACAGGGCTATACATAGTACACGAGGTCACACATTTAGGCTTGAAGAAAGGAGATTTCATCTAAGGCAAAGAAAAGGTTTTTTTACAGTAAGAGCAATAAGGATATGGAATTCATTGCCGGAAGAGGTGGTTTTGTCAGAGTCTATACAGATGTTTAAATTGCAATTGGATAAATACTTGCAAAAACATAACATACAGGGATACAATTTCTAATTAGTGGGGTAATAGCTGCTTGATCCAAGGAGACATCTGACTGCTATTTTGGGGTCAAGAAGGAATTTTTTCCTAGTTTGTTGCAAAATTGGAAGCGCTTCAGACTGGGTTTTTTGCCTTCCTTTGGATCAACAGCAAAAGCATATGTGAGGAAGGCTGAACTTGATGGACGCAAGTCTCTTTTCAGCTATGTAACTATGTAACTATGTAACTATGATTCATTACCAGCGGCTTGTCTTCCTTGAAGAGGGAGGCAAACTATCTTACTTTTGCATTTGATCTTCTTGCCATAAGGTATAGACCTTATGGACTGGCAGACCAAATCTCGTCACCAGACAAGCGAAAATTTCTGGATTGAGAGACCACTCGTTCTGGGACCATTTTGATCTGCTTAAATCATCCGCTACCACGTTGTCTATTCCTCGAATGTGAATGGCGGAAATGTCGTCTAGATGACTTTGAGCCCAGGACATAATCCTTGAGCAAAGGAAATATAATTTTTTTACTTTTGTACAGCCTTGTTTGTTTAGGTTGGAGACTGTAGTCTGATTGTCCGACTGGATCTTTACAGCTTTACCTACAATGAAATCCTTGAACTGCTGAAGAGCATAGAGAACTGCCAACAACTCTTTGAAATTTGAGGATTCCTTTGTTTCCTTTTTCAACCAAACACCTTGTCTTAAGTGATACAGGAGGTGAGCACCCCAACCTGTATTTGAAACGTCTGTAGAAATCACGATCCAAGATTTTTGACAAAAAGAAAGGCCTTCTGTAATGAATTTTTCCTTCTTTTGTATGATCTGATATACTCATTAATGCATCCAAGTCTTCTTCCTTCTTTGACCATTGGACAAGAATTTTCCACTGTAAGGGCCGTGATTCTGCTCTGGCCCATTTTACTGCCGCTATTGTAGAGGTCAGATGACCTAAAACCTGCATGTCTTTCCTCACCGAACATTCTGACATCCGAAGAAGGTATTTTATTAAAATCTTTATTTTTCTATTTCTTCTTGTTAGATGAACCGACAGAGTCTCTGACTTGATCAAAAACCCTAGAAGCAGGATAGACCTCGTAGGGGCAAGGTGTGATTTTTCTAGGTTGATAATCCAACCATGTTCTTCCAGGATTTCCAGCGTATAGGCCACATCCGACTCTAGAGCGCCTCTTGAATCTGCCTTTATTAACCAGTCGTCCAAGTAAGGTACTACTGTGATTCCTTGCATCCTTAAAAAAGCTGTGACAGGGGGCGGAGCCAGCAGCCATACCGAGAGGACGCATCCTCCTCGAGCTCCGAGAGAAACTCGCCCAAACACCCTGAAAAAGGAAGAAAAATCGTGTTTTAACCCCTTAAGGACCAAGCTTCTGGAATAAAAGGGAAACATGACATGTCACACATGTCATGTGTCCTTAAGGGGTTAAACACAAAAATCAGTCACAGGAACGCCAGATAAACATGGGGCGGCAAAATAAAAAAGCAAAGCCGGACAAACCCCCCTATGCGGCTGACATCGGGGAACTACTGCGGAGGTCCCAAAACTCCCAGAGGCCTGACATGGCGCCGCAAATCGAGGGCCTGTACCATTCGTACAGTGAGGCCACCGAGTCCGAAGAGGAAGACTATGGTATGGGAGTGGCGAGCAGACCGACTCTTTCACCCCTGAAACCTAGCCTCACAGAAGAGAGACTTACAGTTATGCTGGGAGAGCTGCGCCGTAATATAGCAGCCGACATCGGAATTTTCCGAGATGAGATCAGCGTAGTGATGGCCCGACTGCAAAAAGCGGAGCTAAACACTGCCGCACAAGAATCCCGCCTAACGACGGTCGACCAACAAATTGTCACCCTGCAAAAAACACAGAAACAACACCAAATCAACATGGCGGCACTCGAGGATAAAAGGCGCGCAAACAACGTCAAAATCCGAGGCCTACCGGGAGAAGTAGAGCCTACAGAGCTGCCGCACCTACTCTGCAGACTGCTCAACACATTATTCACGCCCAAGAAGGCCAAAGAGATGCGCTAGATAGCTGCTTCCGCATCCCTGGTCAGCACGCCGGCGCACCGGAGACAGGGAACGATGTAATCGTTCGATTTCAGCATGGAAGAGATCGCTTAGCATTCATGGCGGCTGTGCGCAGTAAGTCACCTTTACACTTCGAAAACCACTCACTGACATTTTACCCAGACTTGTCCAAAGCCACCATGGACTGGAGAAGATCCCTGCGACCCCTGATTACAGAACTCATATCACACAAAATACCCTACCGTTGGGGCTCCCCCAGGGCCCTGATCATAACCAGAGACACTGGAACCTATAAAATATATGAAGCAACCGAAATACAAGATGTCCTACGACAACTAGCACTGGGAAGACAAAGGCCGGGTCCCACGGATTCCATTACGCAGACGACACCTACAACCTGGAATCCCGCCACAGCACGACCCTTCATACCAGCGGCCCAACGAGGAGAACCGGTATCTGCCTCGGTGCCTTGAACACCCTGACACCGCCAAGGCCGCAAACCTTCGGCTCAGGCTCTCATCTCGAGCCCCCACAAGAAGCGTTCCATGCTTATGTTTTATGTTTTATGCTCCACGTTTAATGTTTTGTTTATTCATGTATGTTCTACACATGACTTTAAATTGATTACTGACGACCGCTGACAGCGACATATGTCCTCTCGAAAGCTGCAAGTACCTGCTACTGTATCGCTACATGTTCTCCCCCCCCCCACCCCACCCCCTTTTGTATTATCAGGTATTACGACAAACGACCGACTTTGCAGTCCTCAGAGTCAGGGAAAAGGGGTGCAGGTCTCTCTGACCCACTACTAATCTCACAACCTTAGTGACCAAGTGGCGACAGATGTGCCCTACCCCATCAACGCTTAGAACAGGCACCCGAAATCACACTCACACAGGGGTTGCACACTTGTCTACTCAACACCTATAACTTACAACAGTCACTCCACAGTTCAAATGTATTATGCACATACCTATATATAAAAAGTGCTGAGTTATTGAAGTTACCACTGTATACCTATGCCTGAAAGAAATTACTTGTTTCAGCTGTTGTGGCTTGACAAGAATGTTTGTACCAACTATGCACAAATGAAAATAAAGAATGAAAAAAAAAAAAAAAAGCTGTGACAGGTGTGAGGACCTTTGTAAAAATTCTGGGGGCTGAAGCTAGCCCGAATGGAAGGTCTCTGAATTGGAAATGATGGACCTTTTTCCCTTTCCTTATAGCAAACCTCAGGTATTTTCTTCATTTCACATCCATAGGAATATGCAGGTAGGCATCCTTTTGATCTAAAGTTGCCATGAAATCTCCTTTTTGAAGGATATGAGTGACAGACGCTATAGTCTCCATTAGTGATGTCCCGAACGGTTCGCTGGCGAATAGTTCCTGGCGAACATAGCGTGTTCGCGTTCGCCACGGATGGCGAACATATGCGATGTTCGGTCTGCCCCCTATTCGTCATCATTGAGTAAACTTTGACCCTGTACCTCACAGTCAGCAGACACATTCCAGCCAATCAGCAGCAGACCCTCCCACCTCCTAGACAGCATACAATTCAGATTAATTCTGAAGCTGCATTCTTTTTTTTTGTATTATTTTTTGTGTTTATTATACATTATCCTCCATAGCCAGTAACCTGTGTTTATTATACATTATCCCCTATAGCCAGCAACCTGTGTGTGTTTATTATACATTATCCCTCCATAGCCTGTAACCTGTGTTTATTATACATTATCCCCTATAGCCAGCAACCTGTGTGTGTTTATTATACATTATCCCCCCATAGCCAGTAACCTGTGTTTATTACACATTATCCCTCCATAGCCAGTAACCTGTGTTTATTATACATTATCCCTCCATAGCCAGTAACCTGTGTTTATTTTACATTATCCCTCCCATAGCCAGTAACCTGTGTTTATTATACATTATCCTCCCATAACCTGTGTTTATTATACAATATCCCTCCCATAGCCAGTAACCTGTGTTTATTATACATTATCCCCCCCCATAGCCAGTAACCTGTATTGATTACACATTATCCCTCCATAGCCAGTAACCTGTGTTTATTATACATTATCCTCCCATAGCCAGTAACCTGTGTTTATTATACATTATCCCTCCATAGCCTGTAACCTGTGTTTATTATACATTACCCCCCCATAGCCAGTAACCTGTGTTTATTATACATTATCCTCCCATAGCCAGTAACCTGTGTTTATTATACATTATCCCTCCCATAGCCAGTAACCTGTGTTTATTATACATTATCCCCCCCATAGCCAGTAACCTGTGTTTATTATACATTATCCCTCCATAGCCAGTAACCTGTGTTTATTATACATTATACCCCCCATAGCCAGTAACCTGTGTTTATTATACATTATCCTCCCATAGCCAGTAACCTGTGTTTATTATACATTATCCCTCCCATAGCCAGTAACCTGTGTTTATTATACATTATCCCCCCATAGCCAGTAACCTGTGTTTATTATACATTATGCTCCCATAGCCAGTACCTGTGTTTATTATACATTATCCCCCCATAGCCAGTAACCTGTGCTTATTATACATTATCCTCCCATCGCCAGTAACCTGTGTTTGTTATACATTATCCCTCCCATAGCCAGTAACCTGTGTTTATTATACATTATCCCCCATAGCCATTTATCACATGAACGTTTGGGGGGCACAATAGCTTGCATTTAAAAAAAAACAAAAAACTTTTTTGACTAATATAATAGCAGTCAGTTTCCTTCACACGTGTGCGTTTCAGGGCCTGCCAGGGCATAGTGTCACACCAGTGCAACTCATATCTGGTGTAACAGTAGTGTACATTTAAAAAAAAAATACAGGGGGCTTGTTGTCACCTTTCGGGGACCCTTGGTGTTGTACGTGGCTGGGTGGAGGAAGAGACCTTCAATGACATCAGTGAGGACAAGGAACGGGACATGGCTAGCTTGGTATCCAACCTTGTGCAAATGGGGAGTTTGCGGTTGTGCAAATGGACTGTTTGCGGTTGTTTGCGGTGCGTTAAACGGGGAGTTTGGTCTGTCACTGTGAAGTGGGCGTAACCCTTACACTACCTGATCGATACAACATCATACCTGATGTTTTAAAGCACGTTATTCCAAACAATTTAGGAATGTTAGGTGATTTATGCCCTTTATGGATTAAAACCAGACTCTGCATCAACTATGTAATTTTCCATAGGAGTTTTGCCATGGACCCCCCTCGGGCATGCCACAGTCCAGGTGTTAATCCCCTTGAAACAACTTTTCCATCACTATATTGGCCAGAAAGAGTCCCTGTGGGTTTTAAAATTCGCCTGCCTATTGAAGTCTATGGCGGTCCGCCGGGTTCGCCCATTTGCGAAAGTTCGCGTTCGCCATTCGCGAACGGAACATTTTATGTTCGCGACATCACTAGTCTCCATTCTAAAATGTTGGTAAGGAATGAGTTTGTTCAGGTTTTTTAGATCCAAGATTGGACGAAAAGACATGTCCGGTTTTGGGACTAGGAACAACCGGGAGTATACCCCTTGATATACTTGGGAAGTTGGAATCCTTTCTGCCACACCTTTCTTAATAGAGAGACTGTGGCAGAAAAAAGGGCTTGGTTTTTTTAACTTCGACCGGTAGGAGGTGGCAAGGAAACTTGGTCTTGGAACATCTAAAAATTTTATTCGGTATCCTTTTTGCACCAGATTCAGAATCCATGGATTTGTAGTGGTCTCCCTCCATCTGTGAACAAAACCTTGCAACCTTCCGCCCACTCTGATGGCGTCAGAAACGTTTGTTTCTGTCAGACTTAGGGTCTTTTTGTGTGTCAAATCTTGGATTTTTTCTTTGTTGATGAAAAAAACTGTTTTTTTCTAGAAAACCCCTATGGATTTTTGAACTGGAAATTTCTATACCTGGGTTTCCAGGCATATTTCCTGTCTTGAGGCAGGGCCTTCTTGGTTTCCGACGTTTGTCGGATTAACTAGTCTAAAGGAGAACCAAACAACTTTTTCTTCTCCAAAGGCAGTTCGCATAATGCAGATTTTGATGCAGTGTCTGCTGGCCAGGCCTTAAGCCACAGTGCCCTTCGGGCCACAGATGTCAAACCCATGACACGAGCCGAAAGCTTTATCACCTCCGTGACAATATCCATAAGGTACTCATTAGACAATCTTAAATTCTGGA
Source organism: Pelobates fuscus (assembly GCF_036172605.1). Classification (NCBI taxonomy): domain Eukaryota; kingdom Metazoa; phylum Chordata; class Amphibia; order Anura; family Pelobatidae; genus Pelobates; species Pelobates fuscus. The sequence continues at coordinate 105,622,562 of NC_086325.1, forward strand.
ACAGGAGGGAAAGACACTTGTCTTGGTCATCACCCAGGCCATCTTCCAAAGTGTTAAGCCAAAGATTCTGAGCTCTCACCACTGAAGCCCCGGCTAATGCTGCTTTAGCATGAAAACCTGCAGCCTGATAAGCCCTTCTGCTGGAAGTTTCAGCCCTCTTATCCATTTCATAAGAAAGGATAACATTAACCTCTTTAATAAATTTTCGCAACTCATCATGAGGAGATCCAACCTCAGTAACAGAAGAATCGCTAGAGGATTCTGAATAAGAAAAAGAATATTCACCCGAGGATAGTTCTGAACTAGACGGAGTTCTCTTCCTTTTAGACTTCTGTTTAGTAGCTTTTACAGGAGAAGTATGAGCAGGCTCTTTAAAAGACTCAAAAGTCTGGGCCAGATTATCCTGAAACCAAGACAAAAAGGATTTAATTTCTTGTTGCTTGGATTTTTCTAGCGTCAAGGAAGAACAAACATTACAGACTTTCCTTTTACAACCATCTGGTAAAGGAGTAGAGCATTCACTACAACAGAGATGTTTAGCTTTGGAACTGGCATTTAGACAGGACTAGACATATCTGTAATACATAAGAAAATAAACCATTTTGTAGAAACAAAAAAAAAAAAATAGAGAGTTTTAAAGATGAGAGTCTAAAGAATCATACCTCTAAAACCTCTGACCCGTGTGGGGGGGGGCTGGTGACATGGGAGATCTTCACTGCCGAGCATCCATGCTAACAGGAAGATCTGCACAGCATAAATAGGCAGATCTGCTTCAAATTTGGCGCCATTCCGGGGAGTTGAGACCGCGCATGCGCAATAGCACGGTCGGAACTCCGGTGGAACGCATAACCACCCTGACGTGCATTCCACCGCTATGCGCATGCGTCTCCAACGGACAGTGTTTTGCTGCCACTAGAGACCGCCTCCCTGATTTGCCGGTGACTGCACGCGGCATAAAAGCAGGCTTACATACCTGCTCTGTAAGTCTGCAGGATGTTTTATGGCCATTCAGCTCTCCACCCGGGAGGCTATCAGACCGGATCTCCTTGTCAGCAACCCATGTGCCGTCCATTCCTGTTGGAACAAGAAAGAGAACTGAGGTCCCTGGGCTGGTTGGGTCTTTCATACCTGGTAAGGGGAGGTACTTTTTATGTTAATTATTTATTTCAGATGCTTGTCCCGAGGGAAGAGTACATCCCTATTGTACTATCACCATATGTCAGGAAAAAGGAATTTACGGTGAGTAAAATTACAGTTTTCGCTCATATCCCGCACCAGTCAAAAACAGCCACAGACATGTCAGCACTTATGTGGGGAGAGGGGAACTTATATACACATGTGGTGGTCCTATCCTCCAGGTCAGCCTTCATTGATCTAAGTACCTAACCTCACCTCATTCTTTGGACAATTAACTATTATGTTGATATGACATAGTAATCGACTTTAATCAATTTTCTGCAAGACATAATTTCTCATAGGTTACAGGTGTTTGAGTGGCCTGCCTAACTTCTTTTAGCAAAATCTTGGAGCTGGAGATATCGAAAGTAGTTCTCAGGTTTCAGCTCAACTCGTCTGGTAGACCAGGGAAGGGTATGATCGCTTTGTCTATATATATATATATAAATGGAGGCATCTTTGTAGTCCTGTGCCCTTGAGAACCCTAGCCCTCATACCCGGCAGAAATGCCTAGATGTGTAGGAGAGGAGTCAACGGGGAATGAAATGATGGCAGTGAATATCTTGTCTTAAGTCCAATATATCCCATATCTGGAGAGAGTTGCGTATGACAGGACAGTTTGTCCGGGAAAGTGCTCCCTGATTTTTGGGAACCCGCATGTAGAATTGCAGCAGATTTAACCCCATAAAGAGGGACTCAATGTCAATCCAGCATTATTGTTCTGGGAGGAGTGCCAATGGATCAATTGCAAAACTAGGTAATATACAAGTTTATTTATTTGTAAAATATTTTACCAGGAAAGATACATTGAGATTTCTCTCGTTTTCAAGTATGTCCTGGTAGTTCAAGGCCACCTGCTGATCTTGGTTAGTATAGGGGTTATGTGCTACTCTGCAACACTTGGAGACCTACAAATTAATCTATTGCAGTCTGTACATCGGTATTTCCTAGTTACCCTAACTGGGCAGGACTGAAATGAGAATAGGATCCTGGGTAGCATGCTCATTTTAAGGGAGTGGATACGTCAATCCATGAAAATGTCATCTGTCCACTGATCTATTTCACTAGTCAGCATGCTCAATGTAGCTATGTTATTGTGGTAAAGTAGTAGGTCTGGGTCAGTAGCAATTTTACTTCCCAGGTAAGTAAATGCTTCCCTTTTGATTTGATACGTTGAGTTGTGTCTGCAGTTGAAAGGCTAAGTGACATTGCTACCAATTTAGAGAGGTTCCCCATATTTCTACTCTGCAATTGCTTGTTACTTCCCAGTTTGTGAATAAATCCTAGCATGTAAATAATAGGCATCCATATGAAGTAGTATTTGGCATAGAATGTGTTCCTTTCATTTGCCCATCTACCATAATTCACATGTACACAATATGCATTAACAAACAGAACAGGGCTGTGAAAGCACTTTTCTTTACACATCTCAAAAGCACTGGTTTTATTAGGAAGGTTGTTTATATGCCTACTTCTAGGCTTTGTTGGGCAAGAGGATTTTTTATTTTTTAACACCATGATAAAGACAATCCCAAATTTATCACTGTACCTGGGGTGGTCTATTATACTAACATCACCGGACAATTTTAACCGCCCCCACTTGTTTTGTAAATGGTTTTTATATTTCTGGGATCTGCAGTTGCACGCAGTTTGTTTGGCCTTTAGAAAGGACATCAGGTAATGCATAAGGATTACCTCTGCTATGTGCAGATCTCAGTAATTACTCGTGATACAGCACACTAATGCAGTGGTATGCAACAGTCAGAACTCCAGATGGTGGACAACATGTCCCCTGATAACATTTTGCTGTATATAAAAAAAATTAAAAAAGGCAATTAGGGAGATTTAGTCCACAACCTCTGGAGGACTGAGTCTTACATACCCTGTTCTAGTGCATCAGAGCACAACTCTGGATTCCCAGCATGCACTCACTAAGGTGCCAGGATAGCAAGTACAGATTACTGTGATCTGCATCTGTCTGAGGTGCAGTCCTTGCACTCCGAATGGAGGGGGGTAAATGGGGTTTAACAGACACACTGTATAGAGTCAAAAAGCATTTTTCCCCCTGATCAGCTATGGTTTGGCTCAGTTTCCACTCCCTGCTTTATACCCATGGACAAAATGTTTGTACTTTATTAAACATTGCCATACACCTGACCAAAAGTATGTAATTAGGCCACTAGACTGCCAGGAAAACAAACTAGTTTTCCTGGCACTATAGTGCCCTGAGGTGCCCCCACTCCCGCCATGCTGAAGTTGGAGGAAGGGATTAAACACTTCCCTTTCTCCAGTGCCGGGCTCCCTCGGCGCTGGGGACTCTCCTCCTTCAGACATCGGCTGAATGCGCAGCAAGAGCCGCGCGCGTATTGTCAGTTCATAGGAAAGCATTCAAGGCTTTCCTATGGACGCTGGTGTCTCACTGAAAATCAGTGAGAAGTGCGGAAGCGCCTCTAGTGGCTGTCAGTGAAACAGCCACTAGAGGCTGGATTAACCCATATGTAAACATAGCAGTTTCTCTGAAACTATGTTTACAGCAGGCAGTGTTATCCCTAGATGGACCTGGCACCCAGACCACTTCATTAACCTGAAGTGGTCTGGGTGCCTATAGTGGGCATTTAAGTTAGACTGACATGCGGATAGACCAAGTTATCCATTGCTCAGGATTTTACTTGAATTTTTTTTTAGTCAGTTAAAATCCTTTTATAGCTGCATTTAGTTTGTGTTTCAGCTACAGCATGTATCCTGGGATCACCAATAATAACTTATCCATTGAGCACCTATTTTGTGAAGCCTGTGGATTGCATTTGAACTCTTCTGTAGTGGACCTCTTTCACAGAGCTCCTGCCAGAGTGCTAATGATCAGAGTTCAGCTACAGCGCCACCCTATCTTGTGAACAATGGTTGGTAATGAACCTTACAGAAGAAAATATAAAAGGATTTAGATTTACAAAGTTAAGGTTGAGATCACCTCCACATTTATGAATCATAAACCAGTTCTACTTTATAAAAATTGGCTCTTTGTAAAGGACATTGAAGATTTGTATTCAAAGTGTCTTTTAACACCAATAGTTTACATAACACTTCCAGTATTTGTATGTAAAAATGGGGGAATGAAAAAAAGCCAGGATAATTATCAAACATTTATTGTGGTCAATGGTAGTAGAAAAAAGTACTACATATAATGTGCCTGACCATTTCCAAATAAATAAAACATCTGAGTGGATTTTAAACAATGTTGAACCAAGAAATACCAGACCCCCACCCCCCAAAAAAGGGAACCAAACCGCAACAAAAATAATGATTTGGGTGAACAACTGCTAATGAAAAGCAGTAAACAGCCATTAAGGCTTAGCATTTGTCTCCACTGGAGAGTGAAGAATTCACACACACATTAGAGTTCTCCATTCAAATGTTCTTCAAAAATGTTCTTGAAGTCCAGTATTTACAATATTACAGTAAACAGACAACCAGCATGCCTACAATTCATCCTTCTCAGTTTCTTCTCCCTCAGGAGGTGGTGCACCGGCTCCACCATAAAGTTTACCAACTATGGGCTGAACAATTTCTTCTAGCTCCTTCTTTTTTGCCTTGAAATCTTCAATGTCTGCATCTTGATGACTTTCCAACCACTCAATCTTCTCTTCAACTGCTTTTTCAATGGTCTCCTTGTCCTCAGAGGACAGTTTTCCACCAAGCTTTTCCTTGTCTCCAATCTGATTCTTTAGGGAGTAAGCATAGCTCTCCAACTCATTTCGAGAATCAATACGTTCTTTTAACTTCTTGTCTTCCTCTGCAAATTTCTCAGCATCAGTGACCATGCGCTCAATTTCGTCTGGTGTCAGACGGTTCTGATCATTTGTAATTGTGATCTTGTTCTTGTTGCCTGTGCCTTTGTCCTCTGCAGTTACTCTTAAGATTCCATTCACATCAATCTCAAAGGTGACTTCAATCTGTGGGACACCACGAGGAGCTGGAGGGATCCCAGTGAGATCAAAAGTGCCCAGAAGATGGTTATCCTTTGTCAATGGGCGTTCCCCTAAAGAGAGAAAAAAAATAAATTACAATCTAAAAACCACACACACTTTATTTATATAGCACCAAATTCTGTAGCACTATACAATAGGTATAAATGTATTTTCTAATGTGTTGCAATGAGTTTGCACTAGACTATTTTTCTAGAAATTGCCTGCTCACCTTCATAAACCTTAATGGTAACAGTAGGCTGGTTGTCAGAGGCTGTAGAGAAGATCTGTGACTTCTTGGTAGGCACAACTGTGTTCCTGGGTATAAGTTTAGTCATGACACCTCCCACAGTCTCAATACCAAGAGTAAGAGGGCACACATCAAGAAGTACCAAGTCACCTGTGGAAATAAAATCAAATAATTTAAACTCATAGCCAACTAAAAGGTTTTTTGACCCAGTTCACAAACTCATGTAAACACAAGTCAACTGCATCCCTAGACAATTTAAAGAAGTAAACACTAACCAGTATCCTGATCGCCAGAAAGTACTCCTGCCTGAACAGCAGCACCATATGCAACAGCCTCATCAGGGTTGATACCACGGGATGGTTCTTTGCCATTGAAAAATTCCTTCACCAACTGCTGGATCTTGGGGATACGAGTTGAACCTCCCACGAGAACAATTTCATCAATGTCAGACTTCTTCAGGTCAGCATCTTCTAGCACTTTTTGAACTGGTTTCATGGTGGAACGGAAGAGATCCTAAAACAAAGTATTGCTAGCATTAGACAGATTACTACACCATGTATAGCTCTTTGCGACAGCCATCCTTAAAGACCAAACTGCTTTTAACGTGTCCAATACACTTCGTATAAGTTACAAAAACTGACACAAGTTACCACAGTTTTTAAAAAAGTCTCAAAGTCAAAGTGGAATACCACATTGCATTACTTTGTGAAGCAGGATCCTTACCATGTTCAGCTCTTCAAACTTGGCCCGGGTCAGAGTTTCTGAGAAGTCCTCTCCCTCAAAGAAAGATTCAATCTCAATTCTGGATTGATGCTGAGCGGACAGAGCCCTCTTTGCCTTTTCCACCTCTCGACGCAGTTTCTGCACAGCTCTATTGTCTTTCCTGACATCCTTGCCAGTCTTCTTCTTGTACAGCTTTATAAAGTGCTCCATGACTCGCTGATCAAAGTCTTCACCTCCAAGATGAGTGTCTCCATTTGTAGCCACCACTTCAAACACACCATTGTCAATGGTGAGTAAAGACACATCAAAGGTGCCGCCACCCAAATCAAAGACAAGGATATTTTTTTCTCCTTCCTTCTTGTCCAGACCATAAGCAATGGCAGCAGCTGTCCTGCAAGAATGAATAATAGTAAAAACTGTTAATGGAGAGAGATTAGACACGGTTTTCAGAACCCAACAATTGTTCTGCTATTTTTACTATCTATTGTGGTGATATATGGTCTCTGCAGCATCAGATGCCAATAAACCAATGACAAACTGAGTAGGCCTTCAGATTGTAAGCTCACAAGCAGGGCCATCTACTTGTTGTATCGATCTGTTCCTATTTGTGTGGTCTTTCCCGATTGTACAGCGCAGCAGAATATGTTGGCAGTTTATAAATGCCAGTAATAAACAATGAGCTCTGCTCACATCAGTTCTATTAAAATCAAGGGAGTGGAACAAATAAAGCAGTGGTTAGCCATCCTGCAGCTTCTCTGGAGTGTTTCTTCTAAATCTAAGTTTTGTTACCATGCAGTTCAGAAGAAATGAATTAGTTTCCAGAGCTCAAAATTTCACATTCCAGGCAACTAGTCAGGCCTAAAAGCCATTTCTCACTGCAAGCCAAGAAGTTCCATGGCAGAATGCTCACTTGCCAATGGAACGTTTAAGGACTGCATTTATGAGGAGTTAACTGGGTGTATATATAAAAAAAAAAAAAAAAAATTATACCCAGAGTTTACTATATGAACCCAAAATCTGTAGTTTTACTTGTTTACAACAGGAAGGTGCCACACAAGAATAGTTTACTGGACATCCAACTCCCTAAGATTACAGTAAAAAAAAAAAAAAAAAAAAAAAAATAAATAAATATATATATATATATATATATATAGATTCTGAGTTAAAATTAGCTACTTACGGCTCATTGATTATCCTCATCACATTCAACCCTGCAATAGTGCCGGCATCCTTTGTGGCCTGACGCTGGGCATCATTGAAATAAGCTGGTACAGTGACCACAGCATGAGTAACCTTTAACAAAAATAAATAGACAGTTAAGGAAAAAACAAAAAAAAACACACAAAACAAAAACCCAACACTAATCTAGTTTAAATGTCAGTTTTCCTCCACCACCCTAAAAAATTGTGTTTCATATAATGGATTGATCGGTCTTCATGCATTTTCCGGTCATAATAAACACTTATTGCTGTCAAGTTTTGTTATGTCCCCCAGCTGGCACTAGTATTGGCTATGGATTCTCTTGCAAGATCCTCCATAGACATCTGAGCACGAACAAGAGTTCTGGCACTGTAAACAAGGCCAGTAGTCTCTAAAGGACAATTATTTTCAGGACTATAGTTTCCCCTTAGATAGTAAATACATACCTTTTTACCAAGATATGCTTCAGCGGTTTCCTTCATTTTAACCAAAACCATAGCAGAAATTTCTTCAGGAGCAAAGGTTTTCACCTGATCTGCAATATCTACTTGGATGTATGGCTTGGTCTTCCTCTCAAGAACCTAGAAAAATAATTAGAAATAATTAGAGTTAACCAAATTGGTCATAAAATGAGCAATAAGGCATTATTCGAGAATAGGTATTGAAAGACCTCTTTATCAAACTCAAAAAGTGTGTCATAGAATATGTACCTTGAAAGGCAGGTACTTTATGTCCTGCTGAACAGAGGGGTCATTCCATGTGCGGCCAATAAGACGCTTAGCATCAAAAACAGTGTTCTCTGGGTTGGAGGTCAACTGATTCTTGGCAGCATCTCCGATAAGACGTTCTCCCTCTGGAGTGAATGCCACATAAGAAGGTGTAATACGGTTGCCCTGGTCATTTGCAATTATCTCAACACGGCCATTCTTGAACACTCCAACACTAAAAAGGAAAGGATTTGATATTAAGTTATTCAACTATGCAATGTTTTAAAAGCAATAAATGCTGCAATGTTTAACCCCTTAAGTCCGGAGGGCGTACTATTACGTCCTTTTAAAAGCGGCTCTAAACGCCGCCGGACGTAATAGTACGCCCTCCGTTTTTTAGTAACTTACCCGGTCGCTGGCGGTCCCACGCCGGCGATCGCGGTTCGGGGGACTCCCAGGGAGCCCCCCGCGGCACGTCCGCCCTCCCGGCCATGTGAGAGTGAGGTCCTTGCGAGGACCTCACAATCACATGGCCGGTATAGCTGCCTGCTGCATTGCCAGCAGGGGGACCAACTGTAATGACAGTTGGTCCCCCTGCTGGCTGAAAATCAAATAAAAAATGTTTAAAACAGTGTAAAAATAAATAAATTAATTATATACTTAGATCATATATATATATATATATATATATATATATATATATATATATATATATATATATATATATATATATGATCTAAGTATATATATACACACACATACACATACACCGTCTAGGTGTATTTTAATATTAATATATATATAATTATATATATATTAATATCAAATTACACGTAGACTGATACTGATTAAATATATATAATTATTGTTATATATATATATTTATAAATAATAAAAAAAAAATTAATATGTAAATACGTAAAAAAATTAAATAAAAAAAAATTAATTAAAAATAAAATATTAAAAAATATATAGATGTGTTTTATTTCGTTCTAACTGTATTCTGATATTAATATATATATATATTTATATCAAAATACACTTATAACGAAATAATATATATATCTATATACATAAATATATACGTATATATCACTATATATACACATACACCTATATATAAATAAAATTAAAAATATATATATATATATATATATATATATATATATATATATATATATATATATATATATATATATATATACACACACATACACATATGTATATATATATATACACATATATTAATTCTACACATATATTTATGTAATAATTTTACATAATTAGGTATCCTAATTAATTACAATTAGCGGGACCTGCCTGACAACCCATGCCGAAAGTATAGGGAATTTAATTTGCTAGCACTATATTTAACCCTATAACTTTCCAAGACACCATAAAACCTGTACATGGGGGGTACTGTTTTACTCGGGAGACTTCGCTGAACACAAATATTAGTGTTTCAAAAACAGTAAAATGTATTACAACCATGATATCGCCAGTAAAATTGACGTCTTTTGCATTTTTCACGCACAAACAGCACTTACAGGGACGATATTATTGCTGCAATACTTTTTACTGTTTTGAAACACAAATATTTGTGTTCAGCGAAGTCTCCTGAGTACAACAGTACCCCTCATGTACAGGTTTTATGGTGTTTTCAAAAATTACAGCGTCAAATATAAGGCTTGTGTTTAATTTTTTTCACATTAAAATTCGCCAGATTGCTTACGTTGCCTTTATGACCCTATGGTAGCCCAAGAATGAAAATTACCCCTATGATGGCATACCATTTGCAATAGTAGACAACCAAAGGTATTGCAAATGGGGTATGTCCAGTCTTTTTTAGTAGCCACTTAGTCACAAACACTGGCCAAAATTGGCGTTTTTTGCATTTTTCACACACAAACAACTACAAACGCTAACTTTGGCCAGTGTTTGTGACCAAATGGCTACTAAAAAAGACTGGACATACCCCATTTGCAATACCTTGGGTCGTCTACTATTGCAAATGGTATGCCATTATGGGTGTAAATTTATTTCCTGGGCTACTATACAGTCTCAAAGGCAACGTAACCAATCTGGCGAATTTCAATTTCAAATGTAACACGCTATATTTGACCCTGTAACTTCCCAAAACACCATAAAACCTGTACATAGGGGGTACTGTTTTACACGTGAGACTTTGCTGAATACAAATATGTGTATTTTATTGCAGTAAAAGCAAACAGTATTATGACATTGACAGTTAAAATGTCATGAAGAACGAAAAAAATCAAAAAAAATCTTATTTTCTCCCATTTTTTTCATATTAAATTATGTTTCATAGCCAAATATTTGATATTAAATGAAAGCCCTGTTTCCCCTGAATAAAATGATATATAATAAGGGGGGGTGCATTTAATATGAAAGAGGTGAATTACGGTTGGACAGACATATAGCGCAAATGCCAGGTTTTGTTTACGTTTTGTTTCGTTCACAACTTGTACATTTGGCTGCGGTGTTAAGGGGTTAACACTGCCACAGTGGGAGGGGAAAACAAATGGGTAACAAAACAAAGAATGGTCTCAATGTGTTCAGGTCTGAACATACACGTGACAATATGCATATACCAAGATTGATATGAAAATCTGTTAAGAGTTTCTGAGTTCCCTAGGGATTTCAACTAGGCTGTACTTAGAATAGGATATGTAAAGTATTGCAAATTCCCTTTTTTAGCAGTATACCAAACATTGTGAAAAACAGGAAGGGAGGAGTCTTGATGAATTAAGAGAATTGTTCAGAGTATAGCTAGTAAAGCAAAAAGATTAAATAAAAAAAAGGGGGAGGAAGATGCAGACAAGGCACTATACTCCATTACAGCAAGAAAAGGAAATTGCATAGGTCCAATTTGTATTTCAGTGGTTGTTCACACTCTAGATTCCTTACCATGAGTAAGTGGTGCCCAGATCAATTCCAACCACTGTCCCAACATCTTCTCTTTTGTCATCGTCGTCAGCATAAACGCTGGCAACGACCAGCAAGAACACAGCAAAAGACTTCATGATAACCATATGGAGGTTTCTTTTACTGCCACAGATAAAGAAAAATTCTCCGATAGAAAAAATTCTGCAAGGAAGAATAGTCATGTTAATTCAGAAGCCACTCCCAAACCAAGCACTTAAGAAAAAACAAGTAGAGGCTCAATATCATACAATAGGCCAAGATGGCACAAAAGCTTAAAATTTAACACATCGTATCCCTGATAACTTTACGACCTATTGACGGTTTGCTATGGGTTAATGGCATTTAAAAAGGAATACTCAGAGGTTTTTCTCCAAATGCTATATTTATGCTAACAAAAATTTACATTTTTAAAATCAAATACCACATCCTACAATAAGAGCTTGTGTGGATACTATTTATTTTGCAGAAAAGTCATTGGCAGTCAAGAGGTTAAAAATGCTCATCAAACCATACGCCTCTACAAAATAGGAGGCAGGCGTACAGAAGGGATGTACCATTCTTTACGCTCCTCCTCTCCAACCAATGAGAGAACATAATGCTTCAGACATGGGTGGCAGGAAATGGAGAGAACCTTCTAGATACTGCAAAATGCCCATTATCACTTTAGGATATACACGAACTTGACTATACATGAGCCAGTAATAACGGATAGGGTAGTTACATGCAACTCCGATCCAAGTATAATTTATTTTTTATTGCCAGAATGCTACTTTAGTTTTCTGTAGTTAAACTGATAGTCATACAGTTATCAGCAAGAGAAACATTTTAACCCATTCATACATATCTTGCAAAACATTGCATATTTAAGCGCTACTATAACAAAACCAACATCTCATTGCGATGACAGGCAATAACTAGGCATTGAAATCCTATGAAGATGGATTTACAAATAATTACAATGCTAGATTTAATAGCACAGTGGAGTTTCATTATTAGACCTCCAGACTAACCATTCTAACAAATCCTGCAACAAAATATTTAAACATACAATGTGACAGACAAGAGATGTTCACTAGAATGTGAATGGTTAGTAATGCAGAAAGAATTCCAGGTCAAGATGGCTAAATAGCTGGTATTAGTCATCCCAATTAGGCTATTAATTTTTTTTGGTTTGGGTTTTTAAATTCACTTTAAATAACCAGGACCAAAGTCACATTTCAGTGAATAATACTGCATGCTTTAGATAAATACATCATTTAAAAATAAATTAAAATCTCATCTTTAAGCATTAGATCGATGTAATCATTAAATTTAAAAGAATAAAATAAAGGGGATTATGCATAGACCATTAACTTTAACTAGCATCAGCATCCCTGGATCTATACTCCACATAAGAAACCAAAGCGCAGCTTAATCCAACACAGAGCGACATCTGAGCATTAAGAAAGCACTCAATGAATGGCACCATGCTCCCCCATAACCAGCCCAGTGCTGAGCATGACAGGGGACCAGGCTGTCACTGATACTCATCCAATGGCTGGCTGAGAGTGACAGGAAGCGCACTACATCTAGTAATAACCATAAAGCAAGCCATCACTGATACAGGGACAGTCAGACTGCAGACACCGGTTATAGATCACTAAACCAGCTACACGTCAACAAAAGCAGCCACCGCTAAACACACTCAGCCATCCCGCAGCCGTGTTAGGAGAGGAGATTCTGCCATTAGATAATACAATCCCCATGGGCCTCCAGTGACATACCGAACTCAAGCAGCCTGTTCGCTCTCTCTCGCTGTCTCTTCTCTATTCGCCGGTTGCTGTCAGACTGACGTACCACGCGCCGCTGATCCCTTTTATATCCTCCCGGCCGGTCAACGTCGTGGAGTGCTCTGATTGGCGGGCACGGCGCGCGTTGGAGTCACCCGATTGGACGCCGTCTCTAATGCTGGCCGCAGCGGATTCGCACACGTTGGTGCGTTTCGTCACATACCACGCCCTGCCCTCCTTTTTTTTTTTTCTGTTTCTTCAATGACACATTCCACGCCTCGTTCTCTCTCCGACGCTGGGCCAATCAGATAACAGGCCGTGGCTCAGCGGCTGCTGCCGATTGGCTGCTTGTGGTGCCTGTCACACGCTGGAGTCCTTGCCTGGTTCGGGCCGTTTCTGGAAGATTCCTGCCTCTGGCACTTTCGTCAGAATGTCGTCAGACTGTGAACTGTGGTAGCTGAAGCTTTATGTTGTAATTCAATGTAACTTGCTGCGCTAAAATTAAATATATATTTATTTGGGTGATGCACAGCACGAGGCTCTGGAAACTATGTATTATTATTAAAATATAGCACACTGGGGTTCAGAGAAAATAAATAAATGAAATATTACATTTGAGATCAATATAAATCTACTGAAATAAATAGCTAAGCTTGAGAATTTTTTCCCCCTCAAGTTTCATGCCAACTCCCAGTTCAGTGAATAAACACCAAATAGATAGCAGTTTATATCCTTCACATCTGGTTACTGGAATAAAAGAATGTAAAATATTGGGGCATGATAATTCAATAAACTTATATAGACCACAAATAAAGGGTTACTCCAGGCTTCCCCAAACTCTGGCCCTCCAGATGTTGCTGAACTACAACTCCCATGAGTCTCAGCCTTTCTATTTCATTCCTAGAATCATGGGAGTTGTAGTTCAGCAACATCTGGAGGGCCAGAGTTTGGGGAAGCCTGGGTTACTCCAACCACCATGACCACTTACTGCTTTTAGAAGTGGTCGGGATGGAAGGAATCGCTGTACGGTTTCTGCTGGAAACACCACACATACAGAGATATTTGGACGTTTGTGCTTTGGGCTAGTTACACTCTTGGCACACGTAACTTAGGCAGCCTAGACGTCATCTCCAGGCTAGCTAATATCAATTTTGTGCAAAAATACGTCTGTTGTTGGGACAAACTGTGTGCTGGTGACAGGTTGTTAGCACCGTCTACCCTTGCAGGGTGCACGCCTGCAAGGGGAAGTTTCAACGTTTCTTCCCCCCCCCATGTTAAGAAACACCATTAACTGTATCAAAAGAGCTTAAATTACACTGCTACTATGGCTCCTTCCCCCCTGCACACACATACAGCATAGGTACCCTAAAAGCAAGCCACCTGCTCCCCATAAACTGCTGGATAAAAGTTCAGAGAGAACAGCGCTACCTCAGGACGGCTGTGTGTAACTGTTACTTGGACTGAGTCTCAGCCACAGCCAGTCAAAACGTAGTCAGGTGGCGATTCCACCATATCCCTGGGAACAGGGTGCCATTTTGCCAGATTGGGCGCTCGGGGACTAGCTATCCGGAGATATTAATTGTGTGGGGGTTATTATTGGTTTTCACATTATTGATTTGTCGGGAGTTTTCATGTCAGGAGCCTTAACGGTGTTTGATCTGATCATCTACCTGAAACAGAGGGGCCGGGGTGGGCTTACCAAAGTGTAGCTAAAGACCCCATGCTGCGGGTCTGATTATAAATAGGTTTGTAAAATCCAAATAAAGCGTTCTTGTTTTCACCCTTCATCAAGGCTCAGCCGATGTTTGGGTGGGTAGCTATAATCACCAACAATTTTGCTGGGAGAGCTGCTCTGGTATACTCCGATTGAATATTGGAGCTCTGCCACACTCTATTTAGTAGAAGTTTTTTTTTTTTTTTTTAAGAATATATGTTAAAATCCCATCTCTTATTACCTCCTCTTCCCGACTCAGAGTACTGCATGTGCTCTAAGCTGGAGAGAACGGACTAAGAATACTTCTCTATGAGAAGCATTTGATTGGACCTTGTGAAGAAAAATTATGTTGAACTGAGGCGTGGAAACCAGCGCTGATTGTTTTTGTATGGTGCAGTGTTTGTTTACAGGTTTAAAAGGTAGGGGAGGGTGTAATTACTAGTGTCCAGCAGAGCATTGCAAATTGGAGAATAAAGGGTAACTCTTTAATTATATACAATTCCAGTATGTTGGTGGTAAGGTTCACATTAAAAATGTCACATTTAAAACAGCAAGTAAATAAAAAAAAAAGGTAATAACATTATGTTTGTAAGAGAGTAGACACCTTATAGCCCAATTTACAATGGCGAATGTCTTTATATTGTGGGGTACAAAGCAGTGTACCTTAAGGTGTAACCAACATTAATTATACTGTGGAAGAGTCTGTGTCCCCAAAATGCTCTCTAAATAAATGGTGTCTCACTAGTGGCCCAAACCCATATTGAACCTGCACCAAGTGGTTCATATTATTAACATTCGGGTAGGTCAGGTATATCCTGATACTCTACTTCAGGGGTGGTAAAAAGGTAGATTCCCAGATGTTGAAGTAGAACTACAGTTCCCATGATGCTTTGCATACCTTATGGATGACAAAACATCATGAAAATTGTAGCTTTAAAACATCTGGGGATCCATCTTTTGAGCACCCGTGCTCTACTTCATGACAGTGTTATGGTAGTCTGGAGGTATAACCCTTGTGTACATTGGAGATAATGTGGACTCCTATCCTCCACAATGCTTTTTCAATCAAGATATCACAAAATACAATGGCAAATATCCTAGATTTAAAATGTACAGGTCATAATAAACACACACACATAAAACAATACATAACAGGCTATTCAGTGTGTTAGCTGATTTAAATTGAAAATAGCTAATTGAAAATGTTGTTATATTAGGTAGAGACAACATGCACGGATCATCCACAACATTAAAACTACTGACCGGTGAACTTAAAGGGACACTATAGTCACCAGAACAACTACAGCTTATTGAATTTGTTCTGGTGAGTAGAATCATTACCTTCAGGCTTTTTGCTGGAGAGTGATTTATTTGTTGCGTTTTTTTGCTTGAACATCTCCTCCCAGATGTTCTCCGTAGGTGTGGGCATTGTGATGGGGATATTCTCCTGCTGTCTCTCAGCCCAGGAAGGCCCGACTTCTTAGAGATGACGGAGGGTTTAGCAGATTTGCCTGGAATGGATTCCCGTGGACATCTGTCTCATCGCAGTTGATTTCTAGTTTGATGGTGGATATAGTGTAGCTTCTGGGTCGCGTGCTAATACAATGTTGACCAGAACCGCTCACAGAGTTAGTTGAATAACGACAGGGTGTCTCCCTGATGCATATTAGCTATTGCTCCACGTGACTGCTCGGCACTTTGCAGAAATCGAGCGCGTGTTTTATGGACAAATGCTTCCTTCAATGGGGTTAGTAAGGTTCTTGGCAGCCTACACAGTGGTGACCGGGATATCCCCTGCTGGTCCAGTAGTGGGAGGGATAGGGTACGATGGCTCCATTTAGTTACTCTGGTTCAACCAAAGGATCGTCTGCCTTCTCCACCAACATGGGCAGCTAGGCCGCAGTTGCTGAGGTACAAATGGTTGAGTAGACGAATGTCACCAGGCATGGGAGAACAACAGCTTCATGAGTCAGAAGTTCTGATTAGGCTCGAAAGTAGCCTCTTTATGAGCAGAAAAACTGTATTTAATTCTGACTTTGAGGAGTTCTTGACACGGCTCGTGCAGTCACACAGGAGCAGACTGGCAGTTACCTAAGTCGCAGCCAGCGAAAGAGACACAACATCCAGTGTTAGAAAAGAGAATCCTTCACTGGAGTTGGTAAGGTTGTAGGGTATTAGGGCATAACCCAAGGCATATCATATAAAAAAGGAAGAGACTGAAAAGGGATTGCAGAAATGCCCTCCCAGTTATCAGTCCCTATACCCAAAAAGAGAGCTGTTCATTAATCTAAGGCAACCAATTGCCAGTATAGAACATAAATGAAATATATGGAAAATAATAATACATTTTATTAGCCCCTCTTAACCCCTTAACGACGAGTGACGGACGAGGTCCGTCACTCAGGGGATTGCCTTAACGACGAGTGATGGACCTTGTCCGTCGCCTGTTAAAATTAACCCCAGATCGCCGCAATCGCCGCAATCGTGGGGTTAATGGTGCTCCGGTCTGCCTCTGTATTAGAGGCAGACCGGGAGCTGGTGCTCCGGTCTGCCTATGTATTAGAGGCAGACCGGGAACACCGGATCGGGCTGACCCAGCACATGTGCCCGCTCTGACAGCATGTCAGAGCGAGCACATGTGCTGTGTATACTCACCTTCCGCCTCCCTGCACTTCCGGGTTCAGTGTGAAGTGCAGGGAGACGGATCACCACGGATCACCACCCCCTTTTACCCATTTTACTATGATCTGATTTTTGTTTTAACCCCTGAGGGTTAATTCTTTTTTTTTTTTTTTAACCCTCAGGGGTTAAATTTATTTTATTAATTAACTTAAATATTTTAAAATTATAAATTTAGCTAGCTGGGGAGGGTGGAAGTTAGTGGGGAATTGGGGGATTTAGTGTTAGGCTAACTAGGGGTTAACGTTAAAAAAGTTTTAAAATAAGCTTTAAAAAGTTAAAAAATTAAGTTAAAAAAAAGTTTTAATAATGTTTAAGTAAAAAATAAAAAAAAAATAAACCCTTTACACAGTCCAAATAAAAATTAACCCCTTCCCTGCCAGTCGATCACTGCCTACAGTGATCAAAATACAGAGCACAGTATTATACTGTGATCTAATTTTTTTTAACGCCTGACGATTAACTTTTATTTATTTTTTAACCCTCAGGGGTTAAATTTATTTAATTAACTAATTTAAATATTGTATAATTAAATATTTTGCTAGCTGGGGTGGGTGGGAGTTATAGGAAAATGGGGAATTTACTGTTAGTGCTGCTTACTGCTAGTTAGGTGTTAAAGGTAAAAAAAAAAAAGCTTAGGAAAATGTTAAATCTGTAAAAAAAAAGTTTTACGAAAGTTTAGGAAACTTTAAAAAAATTAATAAGCAAAACAAAAGTTTAAAAAATCGTTTTAAAAAGTAAAAAAAAGTTTTGGGGGCGGAGCCGAGCAGCCAAAGCGACCAGACGCACATTCTCGGAGCTCCGAGATAAACGGCGTTAATAAGCGAAATAAAGTTGTAAAAACCCCTTCGAAACGAGGAACTAGACGCCCCAGAACGACCAGAGCCATCATGGGGCGAAACTCTAAGAAGCAGAAAGCGGATAAACCCAAACACGGGATGAATATAGGAGAGCTCTTCAAACAGGCGCATGGCGCGAGTGGGCCCAAAATGGCCGCGGATCTGGATGAATACTCCGAATCCTCGGAAGAGATGTCGCAATTCATCGGAGCGGCAGAAATGCTAACACAGAGACCCTTTCACACAGGCAACCAGAGCTTACACTGCCAACCTGTCACTAAAGAGACTCTGCAAGAGCTCCTGGCGGGTCTTCAAAAAACCCTCCAGGCAGATGTGGCTGCACTGAGACAGGACCTCACGGGCCTGGTGGGCCGACTAGGAACTATCGAGGTCTCCACAAAGGACCACGATCAGAGAATATCCTCCCTTGAACAAGAGGTACTACTGCTGAAAAAACAACAGGCTGGGGTGGAACTGAAACTAGCGATGCAGAAGACGCGAGACGCCGCATGAATCTCAAAATACGAGGTAACCCAGACGAGGTACCGACGGCAGAGTTACCGCACCTCACAAGAAGGCTGCTGGGAGCATTATTACCTCCAAAACAAGCCAGGCAAATTGCGGTAGATGGGGTATTTCGGATTCCGAAACCCAGGAGGGCCCCAGAAGGAGCACACCGAGATACAGTGGTGAAATTCCAAAGAAGCAGCGACAAGGCGGCAGTACAAGAAGCCCTAAAGGGCCAGTCCCCATATGTATTCGAAGGTATGTCCTTAACCTTTTATGCCGACCTTACTGGGAGCACTCTCCAGTGGAGGAGGTCCCTGCAGGAGTTTACCACTCTCCTACGGAACAGCCAAAACCTATACAGGTGGAGGTATCGCACGCTCCAAGTGCAACACAAAGACTCCGTCCACCAGGTCCAAGACTTACAGGAGGCATCGGCGCTTCTAGACCCCCTAGGCCTACCACGGGATGCTTTGCAGAGTAATGGGACTCGGAGACCGACCACACAAGCACACACATGGGACCCGGCAGGAGGCATGCCGTTTGTCCCGCGACGAAACCCACAAGGTGCCTACGCTTCAGCAACTACTTGAAGAGTACATCTCCCATGGGTACTTGACACCAAAGGGGTACCGAGCCCCGACAGCCTCACCTACTCTGTGACATTTTTATTCATTTTTTTTTTCTTCTCTCTCATCATTTTCTTTTGTTCCATCTCGCCCTGGAAGACAGCCTGCCACGAACCGGCATGGGCTGAAAGAGACTGGTTTGCAGACACTCAACTCCCGTTTCAACCGATCCTCTTATGCTGTATCATTTTTTTTCACTAAAGAAACTCTGTGTTTCTTATAGTTATAGTCATATTCTCTGCAGACTACACTGGCTGCTGTCGATTCCCTGGCACTAGAGAGGGAAACAGTACCCCCTATGCATTGCCCTCATGTTTAAGTTTACACTTAACGTTTCCACTTAAAAATGTGCACTGTGTTTTTCTAATGCTAGATGTACCGGTTCACTCTCTTTATTAAAAGACCAACTGCGCTAGTCTGTCTATACAGTTTGAATCCACAACCTAACAGATTACCGGTTAAGCTTATATGCACTATTAGACTACAAAGTGATGTTACTTTATTGATTGGCATGACATAGCAACGTTCATTGTTCTTCAGAGCCCTGCAGCCTATGTAGGTTGGGGGTATAATATCGCTACTCAGGAAATGTCCTTTGCATTTTACATCTGTTTCGTTCTGATGTAGGCGCTGGTTACGCCTGTCGCTAAGTTTCGGTTACAGACAGCTTGATGTAAGGTTTACTGGGGGCATGTTATGTCGGTCACGCTAATATTACAGTAGGGCTAAAGCTACGCTCTTGATTGAATCTTAAACACGGTCAGTTCCACACAAAGGACCCGTAATACCTTTCCAAATATTACTGTTTATACTAACTTATCTACCTAAAGCGTTGAACCTGATATCACTATTGCTTAAACAAGCCATTAGTGCAAATACCTAAAGTATGCATCACATAAATAGAGAACAGGATGTTACCTGCACGCAATATAAACCTAACTGGCCAGGAAACACGCATTGCATGACAAATACTGTACCTGCTAATCATCTGCTTGTTATATAACCACATAGGTACTGAAAGAGCTAACAGGTTATTTATTATTTGTATTTTACTTGTATTTGATGTAATATATGTTTTAAGAGGCATTAAGCCGTAGCACTACCACCATCCTCATGTAACGGAGGCAGCCGCTAATTACCGTCATCAGCTCTCATGGTCAGGCGGGGTAAGAGTCACAAATATGACATGTACACCCTCAGACGACAAAGTCATGCGAGACTTTGCGCCTCAAAGTTAGACACGGCAACACATTTTAGACGTATCATACACGGCTAGCAAGGCCTCACAACATGAACTCACTAGGACGCATCAACTCTTTCATAGCTTATAGTAACCTACCACACAGGCTCTAAAAACGCTACCAAGTAGTCACATAGCCACACATACTGTACACTACACACCACTTTGTTATATGTATTGAATCTCACAGAAAATAAACGTTACTTTCTTGTCTTGTTACTTTCATGTTTTAAACCTAAAATATTGTGCCGTTTAAACTGCCATGTGTTGAAATGCTGACAAACGCTAGCAGACGCTGTCGTGGCGCTGCATGCTATATTGTTGTTTCATGCACAAACAAAAATAAAGAATTAAAAAAAAAAAAGTAAAAAAAGTTTTACAAAGTTAAAAAATACAATTAATAACGCTCATTACCACTTCACCTGGTACAAGCTAGCGGAAAAATGATCCCACGCTAAGGTTCAAAATATGCCTTTTGAAATACCCTGGGATGTCTTCTTTAAGAAATGGTATGGCTTTATGGGGTATTTGGATAATATAGCCTGGTAAAATACTCTAAAATGGGACATGGGCACAGCGTAAAAATGTAAAGTTTGAAAAAATGGAATGGCTGTGTCCCAAATGTGCCCCTCCGATGTCCACATATACCTGGCAAAGGTACATACGGGGGTATTTTTGTACTCAGCAGACATAGCTGAGCAACATATGAAGTATTATACAGTGGTAGTACACATAAGGTTTGCAAAATATACTGTGGAAACTTACTTTGTGTGTCAAAAAGGCAGAAAAAAACGCTTATTACCACTACACTTGGTACACGCTAGCGGAAAAATTACCCCACACTAAGGTTCAAAATATGCTTTTTGAAATACCCTGGGGTGTCTTACTTTAAGTAGGGGTAGTTTGAATTTAAAACCTGCGAAGATGCTTGGAAAGTGCACATAGGCCCAGCGTCAAAATTCAAAGTTCGGTAAAAACTCATATGGCTTGGTCTCCTATATGGCACTGTAGCTTCACGAAATAGTGCCAAAGACATTCATTGGGGGTGTCTTTTTACTCATAAGACTTAGCTGAGCATAATTTGGGGGTTTTGAACTTAGTGGCACATATGAAATATACAAAATGCCCAGCAAAAATGCAATCCTATGTAAAAAATGCACAAAATTATTTTTTTACCACATACTTTGTCATATATTGGTGAAATAATGGGGGCATGCTAAGGCACAATATGCACCTTATGAGATACCCTGGAGTGTCTACTTTTACAAATGGTAGGCCTTTGTGGTTTTTTTTTTTTGAACAGTCAAACTACTATATTACCCCAAATGGAAGCAATGGAAGCATAGGCTCATTAAATCCGTCTCTCAAAATTCGACTGTGAATACTGAAAAGGACAGGTCTCCTATATGGCACTCTAGCTTCACAAAATAGTGCCAAAGACATACAATGGGGGTGTCATTTTACTCAGCAGATGTAACTGAATACAAAAGAAAACTTTGTACTGTGGTGGAATCTCGGTAAAAATAAATTTAGTAGGCCGAGATTACCACGTGGCATGTGTACGTGCATATGCTGACGTATCGATCAGTTGGTTGCACGAGGCAAGATACGATCAGTAGTGTACGGAGCATGTGCAAGAATACAGGATGTAGTATTCCCCTCCTCCATTGTGCTGGACAAGCCATGCGGTCAAACAGGAAGTTAATTCTTATTTGTATTGATTGGTCAAGAGAATGTGCGGGTGGAGCTTAATATGGGAGGAGTTATGTGCCTATGTAAGGAGCCTGCACTATTGTCCGGGGCTCAGAACTTGCTGTATTTTGGTGACATTAGTCCCTCTGAGTCCCGATCGGTGATCCAATAAAGAATCTCTTCCTTCCTGAAGAAACCTGTGTCCATCTCTCTGTGCTTGGCTTCCGTCAGTTTCTCCGGTATCATTTGGTGCATTGGCCGGGAAGCTCATCGTTCAACGGTAGCTGAGAGGCAGAGGCGTGAGACGGTCTATCTTTGCCCACGTTCTCTACGGCTGCACCCCTGAACTTCTGCGTGGACCTCCCTTCGTCTCGGCGCCACTGGTCTGTTGTCCAGGAGATCATCGGCCTCTACGTAAGAAGTGCTGGGGTGTCCCCGTCGATGAGTGTGAACTCAGGTTCAGGAACGAGGAGGTAAGACAACTGCTGTTTTAGACGGCAGACCCACTAGGGGTATACCGATTGTGCGGTAGGCCCATAAGGGGTTATTTGTGTATGGAATCTGCCCCCTCTGTCGGAGGGAAGGAGCGAAGGCGCACCGCTCAATCGAACGCTCTTTAGTCAGACCGTTTGATTTGGTTAGTCAGACGGGGTCCTGTGTAAATAGCCCTAGCCGGACACCGGTGTCTTGTCTAGACTAGCGTTCTAGGGTGTATATTACGTTCGCTAGGTCGGAGGGACCGGGAGACTAAGCGGCGCCTGTGTAAATTCGGTTCGCTAGCTCTCAACCTAACTTGGCTAAGTGGGAAGGCGTGTAAATTTGGAACCCACTAGATTTTTGATAGTAATCGACTAAGAGGCGCCTGTGTAAATTCGGTCCTCTAGCTCGCTATATGTGGTGCTTGGGCAGTGTGGCTAACCAAAACGGGTGTACATAGTTTTAGGTAGTCCATTCAAGGTACTGGCCAATAGTTTAGTTGGGAATTGTAAATGTGTTAAAGATTGTTTAGTAAAGTGTATATCTTGTTAGATTGCGCGAGCTCAGCCGTCTAGCGAGAGTGTTAATAGTGTGTTGCTGTATCATAGTGCACGGTACCATAACCCTGTATATTTACTGACACTGTATATAAGTACTAATCATTGTCGTCTATTGCATGTTTAACACCATAACCACTAATAATTGTATTGTGACCTTAAATTGTGCTTTGACCTATGCTAACCGTACTGTAACCGCTATTTGTAAAAGACGATGTTACTGGGGTGTGTTATAGACGGGTAATTCATATATAGAGAATTATAGCGTGGGTGACTGTATAGTTTCGCCAAAGGGCATAATATTGATTATTTAGTGACTGGTGTAACAGCTGTGCGTGTACGGGAATTCCCTGAGTGTTTATTGTGTTATTGTGTACGTTTCACTTGGTAACCGTACCACGTGGTGCTGTTGCCAGAGGAAACGGGTGTGACTGTTGAATAGTACGCGTGCATAGTATTCGTTGTCAACGACGTTCCATTGATAAGTATGGGCGCGTCGGAGTCAACGATTCCGGATCCCTTAGGTTGTATGGTAAAGAATTTGAAAAAGGGATTCAAAACATGTGATTTTGGGGTTAAAATGTCTCCTGTACGTTTGGTTACTTTGTGCACTAGGGAGTGGCCTACTTTGGTTGCGGCATGGCCGCCACGTGGCAGTTTGGATCCAACTCTGGTACAGCGCGTACACGTGGCTGTATCGGGTAGGCCTGAACTTTACGGGCAGTTTCCTTATATTGATTGTTGGAGACAGGCCGTAAATGACTCGCCAAAATGGATTCAGACATGCCACGAGGAGCAATGTCGCCTCATGGTGGCCAGGACTTGTTTGTCCACTAGGACTGGTGTTAGGCCCATTTTGGACACGCCCCCTGAGTCCGAGATCCCTTTGCCGCCCCCTTACTTTCCTTTAAGAGGAAGTGACGCGAATGCAGGAAGTCCTGCACCCCTTCCCCCATTGCCCCCATCCACTTCCGCTTCCTCCTCCAGTACAGAATCCACCCCCTCTCGTACTAAATCTCCCCTTCCGGAACCAGAACCAACCCCCATTAGATCTGAATATCCTGATTTGGCGCCACTTCAGACTTCCGGTCAAGCTTCTTCTAGCTCGGCTCGAAGTGTTCTATTTACTAACTTTTCCCAAAACCAAGCTCCCACATCCTCATGCTTTATTACCCCCCGACCGGAACCTCTAACTGACGCCCCTTCACGTAGCCCTATATTAACCCGACAACTGACCGGTACCCAACAATTAAAACATTATCAGATGCCTCTTCGTCTGAATCCCGGGTCAGCCTATATCGATGCCGCAGGTCAAATGGCACATGCTGACCCAGTCTTCGTATATGTCCCGTTCACGACTACCGATCTCTTGAATTGGAAGACCCACAACTCCTCGTATACTGAGAAACCACAAGCTATGACCGATCTGTTCACCTCAATAGTTCAGACACATAACCCGACATGGGCTGATTGCCAGCAGTTATTAATGACTTTGTTTAATAATGAGGAAAGGACAAGGATTAATCAAGCGGCCATTAAAGCACTAGAGGATAGAGCCCGTGCCTTGAATCAAGCCAATCCGGCAGCATGGGCCGCAACACATTATCCTAACACCGATCCCGACTGGAATGTAAATGGTGCAGATATGGTTCAACTCAGAGCCTATAGAGACACTATAATTGCTGGCATGAAAGCCGGAGGGAAGAAAGCCATTAATATGTCGAAGACAGTTGAGGTGATTCAGAAAAGTGATGAAGCGCCCAGTGTCTTTTATGACCGATTATTGGAGGCATACCGCTTGTATACCCCCTTTAATCCGGAAGACGCAGATAATTCCCGAATGGTGAACTCCGCCTTTGTCAGCCAAGCTTACGGAGATATTAAGCGCAAGCTACAGAAATTAGAAGGGTTTGCAGGTATGTCTATTACCCAATTAATGGAGGTAGCGAATAAGGTATACATGAATAGTGAAACAGAAAGTAAGAAAGAGGAAGAGCGCAAGATGCGTAAAAAGGCAGATATGCTAGCGGTAGCGATCGCAGGCGTAGATAGACGGGGCCCAGATAGAGGCGATAGTAGATGGAATAGGGAACCTTTGAGTAGGAATCAGTGCGCGTATTGCAAGGAAGAAGGGCATTGGAGGAACGAGTGTCCACAAAGAGAGCAGTACGAGAGAGACCAACCCAGGGCAGGTTACGGAAACTTTAGAGGCAGAGCGAGAGGTAGAGGAGGCCCCGGAGGGAGTAATGGTAATAGAGGGAGCAATGGGAACAGAGGAAGTGTTAGGGAAGATAGGTATTTTCCAGCAGCGCAAAGGTCCCGCGATAGAGAAGGTAGGGACTTTGTAGGATTGGCTGACACGGTCATGGAGGACTATTGATACCGACCGGGCTCCATCCCCCTTGGTCGAGCGGAGCCTATGGTCGATGTATCAATAGGGGGAAAACGGAGTGCGTTCATGATCGACACTGGTGTTGAACATTCGGTGGTGACTAATCTAGTTGCTCCTCCATCTGGAAGAACTATTACTGTAATAGGAGCAACTGGAAGAAGTGCTGAAAAACCGGTTCTTAAAAGTCGACTCTGTACATTGGGAGGCCACGTAGTAAAACATCAATTCCTTTATATGCCTGAATGTCCAGTCCAATTGCTAGGACGTGATATGCTATCCAAATTACAAGCGCAGATTACGTTCCTACCAAATGGAACAACATCCTCAAAGTTTAATGGACCTTCAGGTATTATGACATTATCCGTACCAAAGGAAGAAGAGTGGCGACTTTATACAGCGTTGACTAGCAAAAACCCTAGGAGTGATGAATCCTTATTCAACATACCAGGAGTTTGGGCAGAGAACAACCCACCAGGACTGGCCCGCAATATTCCACCTATTAAAATCGAACTAAAACTTGGGGTTTATCCAGTGAGCCTACGACAATATCACATCCCGCAGAAGGCTAAGAAGAACATCCAATCTTATCTGGATAAGTTCATACGGTATGGTATCCTAAAATTCTGTACTTCCCCCTGGAACACCCCATTGCTGCCTGTTCAAAAGCCCGGTACAGATGAGTATCGACCTGTGCAGGACTTGAGAGCAGTCAATGATGCGGTTGTTAGTATACATCCAGTTGTGCCCAATCCATATAACCTGCTTGCTTTAATTCCGGGCGGGGCTACTTACTTTACAGTCCTAGATCTCAAAGATGCCTTCTTTTGCATCCGAATTGCCGCAGAAAGCCAATGTATCTTCGCTTTCCAATGGGAAAACGCTGTAACGGGCTCAAAACGCCAAATGACCTGGACAAGACTGCCCCAAGGGTTTAAAAATTCACCTACCCTATTTGGTTCAGCTCTAAGTCAAGATTTATTGGATTTCGAGTCCATCCCAGGAGAGTGTGTATTGTTACAATATGTAGATGACTTGTTGATAGCAGCAGTTACAAAGGAAATATGTCAGCAAGCAACGCACGATCTACTACACATTCTCTGGAAGGCAGGATACAAGGTGTCTAGAAAGAAGGCTCAGTTGTGTTTGCCAACTGTCAAATATCTGGGATTCCATATCTCTGAAGGTCAAAGAATTATGGGGCCAGAGAGAAAAGAAGCTGTGTGCCAAATACCGATACCCAAGAATAGAAGACAAGTGCGAGAATTCTTGGGGGCAGCAGGCTTCTGTAGGATATGGATTCCCAGATACGCGATACTGGCAAAACCTCTGTATGCAGCTATCAAAGGTACAGAGCACGACCCCTTCTTATGGACTCAAGAACAGCAAACGGCATTTGAAGATGTGAAGAAGGCTTTGATGAGTGCCCCAGCATTAGGTCTACCTGATCACACACGACCATTCTACCTGTATGTACATGAGCAAAGAAGAATGGCTGTGGGAGTATTGACACAGTACTTGGGATCATGGCAAAGACCTGTTGCCTACATGTCTAAGCAATTGGATGCAGTGGCCAGCGGACTTCCACCTTGTCTAAGAGCCGTAGCTGCAGCCGCCCTGCTAGTAGCTGAAGCCGATAAACTCACTCTGGGTCAAGAACTTTATGTACGAGTCCCACATGCAGTACAGACGTTGTTGGATTACAAAGGAAATCATTGGTTTAGTAATAGCCGTATGACCAAGTATCAAGCAATGTTGTGTGAAAACCCAAGAGTGCATTTAGAGACTGTAAATACCTTAAATCCAGCTACCCTTTTGCCACAACCTACTGAAAGTCAACATGATTGTTTGGAAGTAATGGATGAAGTATTTTCAAGTAGACCAGATCTTCGTGATTTTCCCATCCAGAACCCCGATGTTCAATATTACACCGACGGCAGTAGTTATGTGAAAGAAGGGATCCGCTATGCAGGATATGCAGTAACAACAATAGACAAGGTGATAGAAGCTCGGCCACTAGCAAAAGGAACATCAGCACAAAAGGCAGAATTGATAGCACTGACACGAGCGTTACAATTGGCTGAAGGTTTAAGAGTGAACATCTACACGGACTCCAAGTATGCGTTTTTAACCACTCATGCCCACGGAGCTTTGTATAAAGAAAGAGGACTATTGAATTCAGAAGGCAAAGAAATCAAGTATGCAGCTGAAATCCTACAACTATTGGAAGCAGTGTGGGAGCCGAAAGAAGTCGGTATCATACATTGTCGAGCGCATCTGAGAGGAGATGGTGATGTAACCAAAGGAAATCGGATGGCAGATAGTGCAGCTAAGCGTGCCGCTGAATCGGGAAGACAGGAGTATGTGGGGCATATAGCTGCTCTTATACCAACTCCACTGTCTCAATGGACTCCAGTTTATACAGCTCAAGAAGAGGAGTGGTTAAAGACTGAACCTGGAAAGTATTTGGAGAACAAATGGTTTCAGTTAGAAGATGGAAGAATAGTCATTCCAGCATCACTAGCGGTAGAAATTGTCCAAAACTATCACAACGGGACACATTCTGGGAGAGACAGCACAGAAGAATCTCTCAGAAAACATTTCTACATACCAAGATTGTCCAACTTGACTCAGGCCATTGTACGAAGATGTGTAACGTGTGCTAAGAATAATGCAAGGCAAGGACCAGTAAAGCCACCAGGAGTCCAGTTTATGGGGGGACTCCCCATGTCAGATTTACAAATTGACTATACAGTGATGCCTAAATCGGGTGGACATCGTTACCTGCTGGTAATTGTGTGTACCTATTCAGGCTGGGTAGAAGCATGTCCTACTCGTACAGAGAAAGCAGGAGAAGTTGTGAGATTCCTGCTACGAGAAATAATACCCCGATATGGACTACCCTGCTCTATAGGATCGGACAATGGTCCAGCTTTTGTTCATCAGTGCCTACAACAACTGACTCATATGCTTGGTATAAAGTGGAGGCTTCATACGGCATATAGACCCCAGAGTTCTGGTAAGGTAGAGAGAATGAATAGAACTATTAAGAATCAGTTGGCTAAAATGTGTCAGGAAACCCAACTTAAGTGGAACGTTCTCTTGCCCATAGCTCTATTGCGAATCCGCAGTACACCTACCAGAAGGATGGGCCTCTCTCCTTTTGAAATCATGTATGGTCGACCACCTCCCGTACTTGGTAACTTAAGGGGGGATTTGAGTCAGTTGGGAGAAGGAATTACCCGGCAGCAGGTTGTAGAGTTGGGTAAGACTATGGAGGAGGTACAGAAATGGGTACAAGATAGATTACCTGTGAATATTTATCCCCCAGTTCATAGTTACCACCCAGGAGACCAAGTGTGGATTAAAGAGTGGAATAATGTACCGTTAGGGCCCAAGTGGAGAGGTCCTTATGTTGTTCTTTTGTCTACCCCTACAGCGATAAAAGTAGCCGAAGTGACTCCGTGGATACATCACTCCAGGGTTAAACCAGCAGCAGTCGATTCTTGGCAAGTTACAGCAGATCCAGAGAATCCCTGCAAGATCCGGTTAAAGCGCACGACTCAGTCGGAGTGACGAGGAACCTTGTGGATTACAAATTTTATTGTTTCAGAGATTTGGTAAAGTGAGTGTTTAGACGGCCATAATAAAGCCTGTCCGCTCACCGACGTATAGTATATAAGCCAGGAAAAGTCTCGAAGGGACTCCTGTGAAGACGAGCAGAACTCCATTCCCTGCAGCCCTTACATCCTAGAAGCTGAGGTGCCTTCGCACGGACGAAGACTGAGGATGACGACGAAAGATGTGTTTATGATAATGTTTATTTATGTGTATTTTTATATTCAGGAAGGTAGAGGTACCGACACTCCTAGCTGTGAGGTATGCATTAAGACTACAAGAACAGGTAACCATATTTCCCAAACCCTAATTTGGCATTCACAATACGAGTGTAAAGGAGATGTATCAAGATGTAGATACCTAAATATAGAATATAGTGTGTGCCATTTAGGAGTAGGAGAACCTAAGTGCTTCAGTCCGGAGTATCAACCTCGTACAATTTGGTTGACTCTCAGGAATGGAGATCCTCAGGGGACCCTAATTAATAAGACGGTGTTAGAATCCGTACATTCTTCGGGTGTTCTGCTATTTGATGCGTGTAAGGCGATATCAAGTGGTAGAAAGCCGTGGAATGTATGTGGGGATCTTAGATGGGAGAGGACGTATGGGTCTAACGATAAATATATTTGTCCCAGTAGTAAAAATAAATATGTGAGTCCTAGATGCCCAAATAGAGATTATAACTTTTGCCCATATTGGTCTTGTGTGGGGTGGGCAACTTGGGGACAGACAGTAGACAAGGACATGATTGTGACTAAGTTGCCTACCAGTCCATATTGTAAGTCTATGGAATGCAATCCAGTCCATATACTTATAAATAACCCCGACAAGTTCTTAGATACATATGGTAATTTATTTGGGTTTCAAATATATGGGACGGGTTTAGATCCTCGGACAGTGTTGTTTATAGGGATAGAGACTGATACGGTATCCTCCCAAACTCATCAAGTATACCATTCCTTTTATGAAGAGATGAGCATAGATAATAAGATCCCCCATAATGCTAAAAACCTGTTTATTGATTTAGCTGAAAGTATTGCCGGTAGTCTTTTTTTTTTTTTTAAAGATTCTTTATTTTTCATTTTTCAGTTTTCATGAACAAAGTTAATGAACGTTTTTACAGAAAAAAGAGGTTGGTTAGTTAGGGGGTTACAATAGGATACAAAATATTTTCAGTGGCACATGTTTCTGGCATTGTGTTTTGGTATCTCTTATAACATTTTCTTTTGAGGACCTTGAGTCAGGGAAGTTACGTGTGTGACCTTTCAGATCGTGTTATCTGTGGTCAGGTGGTGTTACAGGGTTCTTGGGGTGGTTACGATGCGTCCATCAAGGTACCTGTTCCGGGATATTCCGGTTACTAGAGATAGTTGAGGTCGTAAGGTCATTAGGCCAGCAGCTTTCGGTGGTGGTCGTCCCATTGTTGGGGGGATGGGGATATCTGTCTGGGGGAGTGTGGCCTTCGAGTCGGTCAGAGATTGTGATTGTGTCAGTAGGGCCAGGAAGTTAGGATGGGTGTTACAGGGAGGGTAGTGTTAGGTAGGGGCGTAATTAAGGGGGTAGGGAGAGGAACTGTGGAGAGGTGAATAGGGTGCTGCTGCCCTTCTGGGTATTCCCTCCGAGCCCAGGGCGGGTGGGGTTGGGTTGGGGGTGGGTTGGAGCGGTGCATTTCTCCCTGGTCGTGGTTAGCGTCGGTGGTGTTGGTCGTTGGGTCTGGTATGTCACCATGGGAGGGCATTATTTCCGTCGAGCCATGGGTCCCAAACTTTGTGGAATGATTTAGGGGTGTCATGTATCTGTGCTGTTAGTCTGTCCATGTCTATGCTATCTGTGATTTTCGTGTGTATTTGAGGGTGAGTGGGTATACGTGGTGTGGACCAGTTTTCGGCGATTGCTCGGCGTGTGGCTAGGGCTATTCTTGCTATGAGCTTATTTTCACTGCGGGTGAAGCTGTCCAGGGGTTTAGAGAGCAAAAGGGCCCACGGGTCAAGGGGTACTGGTTTGTTGAGTAGTCTGGATAGGAGGGTCGTCATAGTTATCCATAGGGGTGTAAGTTTAGGGCATGTCCACCAGCAGTGGAGGAATGTGCCTGTTTCTCCGCACATTTTCCAGCAGAGGTTGGTGGGGCTTTGTTTCATGGCCTTTAGGCGGTAGGGGGTGAGGTACCATCTGAAGAGCATTTTGTATGCCTGTTCTTGATGGGTGACGCAGATTGAAATAGATTTAATGGATGCCCAGATGTCAGCCCAGTCCGTGGGGTCCACGGGGGGTCCGAGATCTTTTTCCCACGCCACGATATATGGGAGGGCTATCTGAGTGTGGTGTGTGGTTAGATTTATGTAGATAGAGGATATTTGGCTCTTCCAGGATGGTGACTGAAGGGTGTCTCTTTCAAACCCGGTTAGGGACGAGGTGGCTGCTATGCGAACCGTGTCGGTCGCTGCGAAGCTCCGGAGTTGGAGGTAGCGGAAGTAATCAAATGTGGTCAAGGTTTCGGGGTTGGGGAGTTCAGTGTATTGCAGGAGCTTGCCGTTAGGGTAGAGGTGTCCCAACCTAACTATGTCGCGGTCTTCAAAATGGGCGTAGTGTTGTGGTGTGAGGCCAGGTTGGAACATTTTGTTGCGGAGGATTGGGGTGAGGGGCGAGAGGCCTGTGGACAAGTCAAATTTATCGCTGAGTCGGTCCCAGAGGTCTAGGGAGTGGGTGATTGCTGGGGAGGTGGGGGGTGGCAGCGGCCTGTATTGCCTTTGGAGCCACATGTATTGGGAGGGGTGGTCTCGGCCAAAGATGAGATGTTCCAAGTCTACCCATCGTTTGTGTGCGGGGGGAAGATGCCAATGTTGGATTTGTGTCAGGTGGGCTGCATGTAGGTAGTGTGTAAGGTTGGGGAGGCCCAGACCTCCGGAGAGTTTGGGTACATATAATGTGGCTCTGCGGATGCGGGTTTTTTTCCCGTTCCAAATGAATCGGTCTATGGCAGTTTGTAGTCTTTTGAGGTCAGTTTTATTGCAGGGGATGGGTAGTGCTTGGAAGGCGTAGAGGAATTTGGGTAGGAGGTTAATTTTAACGGAAGCTATTCTTCCTAGCCAAGATATGTTCATCGGTTTCCAGCGTTCCAGGTTTTGGATTGCCTTCTGGAAGAGTGGGGGATAGTTGGTTTTGTATAAGGCGGTGGTGTCACTAGTGATTTGGACTCCCAGGTAAGTGATTGCCGTCGGGCAAATACGGAAGGGAAGGTCTTGTTTTAGGGAGTGGATAATGGGTTCTGTAAGGTTGAGCGGCATGAGGTCTGATTTAGTGGCATTGAGTTGGTATCCCGATATCTTTGAGTATTCTTGTAGGGATGTTATGAGGGTGGTCAGGGTCGGGATGGGGTCAGTCAGGGTAAGGAGGATGTCGTCTGCGTATGCTGCGATGGTGAATGTGTCGTCCCTGATTTTAAGCCCTTTGATGTGTGGGTTGTTACGTATGGTCTCTAGCAGTGGTTCGAGGGATATAGCGAATAGTAGAGGGGACAGGGGGCAGCCTTGACGGGTTCCGTTCAGTATAGGGAAAGAGGGGGGGGTGATATTGGGGATTAGCAGCTGCGCGGTCGGAGTGTGGTACATGGCTTGGAGAAAGTGGGTGAGTTCTTGTGGGAAATTGAATTTGCGAAGGACTTCGAATAGGTAGGGCCATAGAAGGCGGTCAAAGGCCTTCTCGGCATCTAGAGAGAGTATGGCGGTCGGGAGGCGTTTATGGTTGGCGTACCAAATTAGGTCTATGACCCGTCTGGTGTTGTCTTGTGCTTGTCTGTGGGGGATGAAGCCTACTTGGTCTGGGTTGATGAGTTTCGGCAGGAGGGGATTAATTCTCGTTGTCATGACTTTGGTCAGGAGTTTTAGGTCTATGTTTAAGAGTGAAATGGGGCGGAAGTGACCTGGGTCTTCATGGGATTTCCCGGGTTTAGGTAGGAGGGTAATGTTGGCTTGTGTCATGTCGGGGGGTAGTGGGTTGCCTTTGAGCATTGCATTGAAGACTTTGCATAGTCGTGGGGTGAGTATGTCTCCGAATGTTTTATAATAGATAGCTGTTAAGCCGTCAGGGCCGGGGCTTTTATTGGGTTTCAGGGATTTTATTGCTGCTTGTAGTTCTTCTGGGGAAATGTCTGCTGAGATTAGTGTTCTGGCTGTGTCAGTGAGGGAGGGGAGGGAGAGTTTCTTAAGGAAGTCGTCCGTTAAGGATCGAGTGAGGTCAGTTTGGGGGTCTGGGGTGTGGTTGTAAAGGGACGTGAAGTATTGCTGGAAGGTTTTCCCGATTGTGTGTGGGTCAGTGCTCATTGTACCTTCTGATGTGCGGATCTTAGAGATTCGTTTTGTGTCTGTTAGGTTTTTGAGGCGTTTAGCTAACATCGAGTCTGCCTTGTTGCCCTTTTCATAATACTTTTGTTTGGTCCATGTGAGTGCTTTGGCCGTGGTTGAGAGGGAGAGGCGTTTAAGTAGGGCTCTAGCTGTTGTGAGCTGGTCAAGGTGAGAGGGGGTCGGGTGGTGTTTGTGGAGGGTTTCTGGCGGCCTATTTCAGAGATGGCATCCATTAGTTGTCTGTTGTGTTGCTTTTTACGTGCTGTGGCTATTGCTATCAGTTTGCCTCTGATTACTGGTTTGTGGGCCGCCCATAGGGTGATTGGGGAGGACACGGAGGGGTCATTCAGGGTGAAATATTCCTTGATGTCTTCTGCTAGGGACGAGGTTATGAGCTTGTCTTGTAGGAGTTGTGAGTTAAGTTTCCATGTCCAGGGGCGTGTCATGTTGGGGATTGAGAGGGTAAGGGAGATGTCGGCATGGTCCGACCAGGTTATGTGACCAATGGAGGTGTGCGTGATTCTCGATGTTATGTTTGGGGAGATGAGGAAGTAATCGATGCGGGAGTAAGTGTTGTGAGGGTGGGAGTAGAATGTATAGTCCAAAGTTGAGGGGTGTTGGGCCCTCCAGATGTCCAGGAGGTTATGTGTGTGTAGGAAGTGGGAGAAGGGAGCGTCGTTGTGTGACGGTCTTGGGTCGTTCTGAGTTCTGGTGGTGCGGTCAATGGACGGATGGTGTGTGGCGTTGCAGTCGCCACCTACAATGGTGAATGTGGCTTTGATCGTAGTGAGGTGTGCTGAGAATGTTTGCCAGAAGGTTGCGTCTGGGGATGTAGGGGCGTATAGGGAGGTGATGGAGTAGGTTGAGGAGCCTATTTTGCCTGTGAGCGTGAGGTATCTACCTTGTTTATCTGGGAAGGCTTGGATGTCGTTCAGGGGACAGGATGCTTTGAGTATGATAGCCACCCCTTTAGTTTTGGCTTCTGGGGAGTTGGCGAGAAAGCTGCGGTTGTAGTGTTTGTTTTTGAGTGGGAAGTGTTTGTGGGGGGTGAAGTGAGTCTCTTGGATTAGGAGAATGTCTGCTTTTTGGTTGTGTGCCCATCGTAACAGGGCATGGCGTTTTTTGGGATTGTTAAGGCCCTTTGCGTTAATGGAGATACAATGTAAGTTGAGTGGCATGGTCAGGGATGGCCTGGTCAGGTATCGTAGTGTATGAGGAGGGTGTAAGGCAAGTCAATGGGGTGGAAGGGAGGGAGTCTGGGCCCGGGTGGTCCCAGAAGGGCAGCAGGAGGATTCAGAGGACGGGTAAGGCGTATGGGGAGGGGGGTAAACGTGCTGGTCTTACGTCAGTTGCCAGCAAAGGTGAACTGTGGTACCGGGGGTCTCACTGGTCAGTGTGGTCGGAGACCAGCGGTACGGAACAGGTTATGTGGGGGGAGTAATGGTCGTTTGTCTGAGAGTGGGCGGCAAACAGTTAATAGGTTCGTATGGGCAGTCTTGTCTTAATAAGGAACCGGGGAGAATGAAACCTGGGAGGTAGGCTTCTTAACTATGTACAATGGAGTTTAGATGTTGTCGCGTCTTTTTTTTTGGGCTTTTCCCTTCTTTTTCATTTTTGTTTTGTTTGGGGGGGGGGAGGGGGACACACAGGAACAAGTTGTGGGATACAATAGGTGTCTTCCAAAATGAGCATATTTAACAGTTCTTATAAGTTGTTACATATATCACAAGAAGCTGTTTGGCATGAGTGTAAGCTAAGAACAGTTTGAGTTGACATCATGTATTTACGCTTGACCAGCCGAGGTTGAAACTGCTTTCAGACCTTGAATGGGTGGGATGTTAGAGTACCAAATCACCTTATTTGCAGGTGGCTGGGAGAGATCCCCCTACAGGGATCCCTGCCATCGACCTCCCAATGGTTCGTCAGGCTTTTTTATCCTGTCTTAAGCTACTAATCGATTAGTAATCAATATTTTTAGTCTGAGATTGTCTAGGACATGTTAGCACTGACCTGGCTAATCGTTCTTTAGGTGTGGGTGGTCTGGTCAGGTTGAAGGGTCGTGTTGCCCTGGTCCCAGTCTCTTTGGGATCGTGAGGGGCTATTGCGTTTCCTGAGAGTGTCTGGGGTCTCTGTAGCTCTCGGGGTATGCCTTTTCTGAGTGGCTCAAGGCCATCGCGGCCCGCCGCCCCCCCCCGTCCCGTGGGAGGGGGGGGGGACGGCCGCCAGGGCCCAGGTCATCTGTAATTTACTGTCTGTTCATTCCCGCCCTCTGGCCAGGTCGTGTGCTCTGTGACTCCGGGGAGCCGTTACCTTGTCTGTCACGGGGCCGTCGCGGCCCGCCGCCCCCATCCCCGTTGGAGGGAGGGGGGGGGGGAAGGCCGCCAGAGCCCCACTGTGTTCCACCAAGCCCGCCTCCCCCAGCCCCCCCAGTGCCACAAGACAAGTTGTGTGTAGTCCGCGTGGCGCACATATCATCCCTGTCCGAGGCCGTCGCGGCCCGCCGTCCCCCCACCTCGGAAGGGCCCCGGATCCTTCCACTTTGTTCTCCCCCCCCCACCCCAAACAGTAGGAAGAAGGCAAAAAGTTGTCCCCACAGTGATCTTACTGTAGTCCCAAAGTACTTAGAGCTTTCACAGTTCGATCTCTGTCAGCTGAATCTTGGGGTGTGAGCTGGAGTGCTTCATTGCTGAGTGAGGTCTTCTTCGTCTGCGGTTGTGGATGTTGTACAGCATCCTGTGGATCTTGGGGTGGGTCGCTGGACTCTGCTGCGGCCTCAGGTCGAGGTCGGCAAGGCCAGTATGGCTCAAGGCCGACGGCGTGGGCAGCCGTGGTGGGTGGTCGCGCTTGCCGGGATAAGGCCCTGGTGGTGTTGAGTGAGTCCCGAGGGCCAGAGGGCAGGCATAAGTGCTGAGTGCATTTTGGCAGGTTCTGGGGTTTGTGGTTAGGTCGTTAGTTTCGACTTGGCGGTGTTGATGGTCTTAGTTCTGTGTGTCCGGGGTCGGTTAGCAGGGTGGGTTTGAAGTGAGGGTGCCGTGAGTGGAGCCAAGACGCGGCTGTGATAATGGACTTCGGTTTAGGCTGGAGGCTGTCTAGAGCGCTGTCTTCTGTCGCGCTCCCGTTGTGGCTGTTGGTCCCATGGTCCGTGTTGGGCAGCTGGTTGTCGTTGTGAGGCAGCGTTCGGATCTTGGATTAGGTCTTGAAGGCCTAGTTGTGCAGCGAATTCTTGGGCTTCCGATGGTCTGTATAGCGTGTATGTGTGGTTGTCTCGTCGCACCATAAGTTTGAAGGGGTGGCCCCATGAGTAGC
The DNA here is from genome assembly GCF_036172605.1 of Pelobates fuscus. NCBI lineage: Eukaryota > Metazoa > Chordata > Amphibia > Anura > Pelobatidae > Pelobates > Pelobates fuscus. The sequence continues at coordinate 105,659,282 of NC_086325.1, forward strand.
GAATTCTCCTTGCCTGGAGGGCTTGGGTCAGAGGTTTTAGTTCTCTGCGTTTGCGGAGGGTCGTGGGTGCTAGGTCTTGGTACAATTGCACCGTGTGGCCTTCAATCTGCAGTGGGGTCTCTCTGGTAGCCCGCATGATCGCCTCCTTAATATGGAAGTAATGGCAGCGAACTATGATATCTCGGGGTTGCGATGAGCCTGCTGTGGGTGGACGAAGGGCTCTGTGCGCCCTGTCCAGGAGGAGGTCGGATGGTGAGGCGTCAGGCAGCAGGCTGCTGAAGGCCTCAAGGAGCATGGCGTTGAGGGCTTCTGGTGCAGTGGATTCAGGCAGACCCCTTATGCGGATGTTGTTTCGCCTGGATCGGTTATTAAGGTCTTCTTGTAAGTCTTCCAGGTAGGCTATTTGCTCTTGTATATCTTTGAATTTGTCCTCATGGTTGGAGGTTATGGCGGTAACGTCTGCCATTTTGGATTGTAGCGTGTGTGTGCGCTTAGTTAGGGCGGTCAGGCCTTCATTGATTGGGGCTAGATGTTTAGTAAGTTCATCTGCCACTAGGGATTTCCTGTCTGTGAGTAGTTCTTTTAGGTCTTGCCTGGTAAGGGGTGATGTCTCCTTCCTGTGGCTAGTAATGCTGGTGTCAGAGTCTGAGTCTGAGGCCTGCATGCTGTGTGCGCATGGCGCCTCTCTGTCTGACCTGGTTCTGAAGATTGGTGCCACGGCCGTTCCGGACTTGGATTTTCGTCCGCCTCCCATTTCAGCTTGCTCCGGTGTGGGTCGAGTATGCAGTGCTCGGTTCGCGGGTGGATTGCCGGCGTTGATGCCCGTATTGTGTGCTTAAGTTTTGTTTGCCGCCACGGAGCTCTCTCAGATCGCGGCCATCTTCATCGGCGGTCAGGCTCCGCCCCCTGCCGGTAGTCTTAATGTTACCAACTGCTATGTGTGTGGAGGTACTAACATGGGAGACCAATGGCCTTGGGAAGCAAAGGAGGTAATATCCGGTTCTGAGGCAGTTGACCAATTAATATCTACACAAGCCGATTATCATATGAGTGTTAGAGGTAAATCTGAGTGGAGATTAAAGACCTCCATCATAGGTTATGTTTGCATAGCAAGGAAAGGAATGATGTATAATACTTCTGTAGGAGAATTAACTTGTCTAGGGCAAAAAGCTTATGATGATGATACAAAGAATACAACTTGGTGGTCGGCTTCAAATGTCTCAGAACCATCTAACCCGTTTGCTAGATACGCCAATTTAAAGGATGTGTGGTTTGATCTATCCATCACATCTAACTGGAGAGCCCCAGCAAATTTGTACTGGATCTGTGGTAAAATAGCCTACTCGGAGTTGCCACAGGACTGGGAAGGGGCATGTGTGTTGGGTATGCTCAAACATCCTTCTTCTTGTTACCTATTGAAACAGGTGAGACTTTAGGTGTTAAAGTGTATGATGTGAATCATAGGAAGAAAAGGGGACCCATAGAGATAGGCGCCTGGGAAGATAATGAATGGCCTCCCCAGCGTATTATAGATTATTATGGGCCAGCCACGTGGGCAGAAGATGGTACCTTTGGTTATAGAACCCCTATTTATATGCTCAACCGTATTATAAGGTTACAGGCGGTGGTTGAGATCATTACTAACGAGACATCACAAGCGCTCAATCTTCTAGCGAAGCACAATACCAGGATGAGGACAGCAGTATACCAAAATAGATTAGCCTTGGATTACCTTTTGGCAGTAGAGGGAGGTGTATGTGGGAAGTTTAACCTGAGCAATTGCTGTCTTCAAATAGATGACGAAGGGCAAGCAATAGCTGAGCTTACTAGCCATATGGTTAAACTAGCGCATGTGCCTACTCAGGTATGGAAAGGGTATAATCCAAGCAGTTGGTTTGGTAGCTGGTATGAGTGGTTTGGAGGGCTTAAGGCAGTGGTAGGTGGAGTCCTACTGATTTTAATGTTGTGTCTACTCCTGCCGTGTCTTATACCCTTAGTAGTTAGGTCTGTGCAAAGCCTGATAGAAAATATAGCAGGGAGGAAGGCTGCTGCACAGATAATGGCAATTTATAAATATAAGGCTCTAGATCAGGGAGAACCAATGCAGGAAGATGAGTGTTGAAGATTCACATCATAAGATAAGTCTGGTCTGGTTCAAGGTAACTTGCGGTGTATGCAAACTAAGGTTAAGTGATGCCTCAAGTAATTGTGAAATATCAAGAGGCATCAAAGGGGGGAATGTGGTGGAATCTCGGTAAAAATAAATTTAGTAGGCCGAGATTACCACGTGGCATGTGTACGTGCATATGCTGACGTATCGATCAGTTGGTTGCACGAGGCAAGATACGATCAGTAGTGTACGGAGCATGTGCAAGAATACAGGATGTAGTATTCCCCTCCTCCATTGTGCTGGACAAGCCATGCGGTCAAACAGGAAGTTAATTCTTATTTGTATTGATTGGTCAAGAGAATGTGCGGGTGGAGCTTAATATGGGAGGAGTTATGTGCCTATGTAAGGAGCCTGCACTATTGTCCGGGGCTCAGAACTTGCTGTATTTTGGTGACATTAGTCCCTCTGAGTCCCGATCGGTGATCCAATAAAGAATCTCTTCCTTCCTGAAGAAACCTGTGTCCATCTCTCTGTGCTTGGCTTCCGTCAGTTTCTCCGGTATCAGTACAGGAATAGCACACGCCAACTTTACAAAATACACATGAGAAGTTCTTTGTTATAAGTTTGTGTGCCAAAACCCCCCAAAAATAAAATTTTACTCCAATATTTAGCAGAGGTTGGCGGTGAAACGGCTACGTAGAAAGTGTAAAACTGCTATGTTTATTAATGGGTTAAGCCTTCCCCCAAATAGAAACTGCTATGTTTATTAATGGGACAATGGGACAGCCGCTAGAGACGCTTGCGTGATTCTCACTGTGAAAATCACAGTGAGAGCACGCAAGCGTCCATAGGAAAGCATTGTAAATGCTTTCCTATGCGACCGGCTGAATGCGCGCGCAGCTCTTGCCATGCGTGCGCATTCAGCCGACGGGGCGGAACGGAGGAGGATCGGAGGCAGAGATCTCCCCGCCCAGCGCTGGAAAAAGGTAAGTTTTACGCCTTTTCCCCTTTCCAGAGCCGGGCGGGAGGGGGACCCTGAGGGTGGGGGCACCCTCAGGGCACTCTAGTGCCAGGAAAACGAGTATGTTTTCCTGGCACTAGAGTGGTCCTTTAAGGAGTTAGTGAGGGTATTAATTATTACATTCAAGAGTACTTGTTAAGATACATCTACACAGTTAGGACACATAGTCAATGATTTATTCCTATGAATGTCTATGCTCAAAAGAAAATAGTTAATTAAACAACCAGAAATTATGATGATAATTGTAATACATTTAATTTTACATTTTAAATTTGTATTGTTTAGTTTTTGATTGTATGACCAGTTGTTGGTTACTATGAGCAAATAAACTGGATAGATTACTAATTACTCATTATACCAGTATCTTCCACTATACTGCTCCCAAATATTCTCTGTTTTGTTGAAAAAAGACCAGTTAGGGTTCGTAAAGGTTTACGCAAGACTTCCACAGTTTTTTTTTTAAGTTTTTTAAATAAATGGTGCAAAAGAAAACCCTTCATTTAACCCTTTAGGCTGCAAAGTCTTGAGTCTATAAATCCAAAAACTTTCCCTTTGCCTTAAGAACCTGTCATAGTCACCTCTCTTGTCACGTTTTACTAATTCGAGCCCACAAAAACGCAGGCAGTGTGGCTTGCCTGAGTGATGTTCCTTCAGATGACGGGTAATCAGTAGTGAGTTTGGGTAACCTGACGTGTTCTTTAATCCTTTCTTTAAAAGGACGAAAAGTTTTGCCCATGTATTTACAGTCACATTCACAGGTAAGTGGATACACTAATCCTGAGGTGTTACAATTGAAGAATGAAGTGATACTAAGGAATTGTTTGTTCTCACTGTCGGACACCTTTTTGGAGTCACGTTTTATGTACTTGCAGGCGACACAGCGCCCGCATTGAAAAGTACCAGTGATGGGTCTATTGAGCCAAGTCTTCGTCTTAGGACGTGGTAGTTGAAAGTGACTAGGAACTAAGAGGTCTCTTAGGTTTTTGCCCCTACGCGCTGTTGTTTCCACTCTTTGTCCCAAAATCTTTTTGAGACTCTTTGTCCCAAAATCTTTTTGAGATGAATGTCCCCCATTAAGAGCGTCCAGAATCTCTGAATTCCAGATTTAACTCTATCCCATCCAGCGTCATAGGTTGCAATCATGCGAGGACGAGAGATAGTAGGTGTTGCAGGTTTGTTATTGCTCAGCAGGGTCTCTCTGTCTGACTCCAAAGCTCTCCTGTATGCTTTTTACAGGCACCGGTTGGGGTAGCCTTTATCCCTAAACTGTTGTCACAGGCTATCAGCTTGAGTTTTAAATTCCTGGATAGTGCTACAATTCCTCCGGGCCCCTAGGTATTGGCCTATAGGAATGCCTTGTTTGAGGGGTTTAGGATGGAAGCTGCCCCAATCCAGAAGGCTATTAGAGGCAGTGGGTTTCTTGAAAAGAGTGGTTTGGATTGATAATTGATTATCAATAGATATGGTCAGATCCAAGAAGTAAAGGATTTTCCCTCCGAACTCAGAAGTGAACCTGGGATTACAGTCATTGTCATTTAGTAGAGCCACACATTGACATTAGATGTGCCTTTCCATACTATTAGGATGTCATCTATGTATCTTGCCCATAGATGTATCATGGAATTTGGTTGATCTAATGACTGTTTCCTCCCACCAACCCAGGTGTAGATTTGCATATGATGGATGGGGCACAAGCTGTCCCCATTGCTGTTCCCCGCACCTGGCGGTTGAACCTGTCATCGAATATTGAAAGTAATTATGTGTCAGAACAAATCTGAGTAATTCCAAAGTAAACTCAGAGTGTGCAGAATAATTAATTCCTCTTTTCTCAAGGTAGTATTGGACATGTTGTATGCCTCCCTCATGAGGTATAGAGGAGTAAAGAGCCTCTACATCCAGGCTACATAGATTCACAGGTTCAGGGAGTTTAAGGTTCGAGAGGAGTGCCAGGGTTTGTTTGGTGTCCTGAATGAAGGACGGTAAGGACTCCACAAATGGGCGCAAGATTTTATCAAGGTAAATGCTCCCATTTTGTGTGAGACCAGTCATGCCTGACACTATCGGACATCCGGGGGGGGGGTCAAGTTTGTTTTGTGGATTTTTGGTAGGCAGTAGAAGGTCGCTATCCTAGGGTTCCTATTGAGAATAAATTCGTATTCCTTCCTGGATAGCAGCCCTCTACTGCGACCCACATCCAAGATCCGCTTGTATTCCTCCAAAAAGGAGTTGGTAGGGTCCGTTTGGAGTATACAGTAGGTTTCCCTGTCGTCCAAGATTTTGAGGGCCATTATCACATAGTTGGTTGACTTCATCATAACTATGTTGCCGCCCTTGTCTGCCAGCTTAATGGTAATCTCCCTATCCATTCTGAGGGAATGAAGGGCTCTCTCCTCATGTTTAGTGAGATTCATATTAGGATATAGGTCTAGATCCACATTTTTGATGTTTTCAATTTCAAATTTAACTGCCTCCAAAAACAGTTCAATATTTCTGTAACTGCCTATATGAGGTGTAAAGCGACTTTTAGGTTTCAGATTTGTCTGGCCTTGAGTGATGGTAGGGTCATTTTCATCTAGTAGAGATACTAGAGCCATCAACCCCATGTAATCATTCTCAGATAGTCCCAGATCTTTTGTTTTCCTTTCAATCTGCAATTGATGATATTTGCAGAGGGCCAATTTTCTAACCAACAGATGTACGTCTTTAATCCATGTGAATTTATTGTATGCTGGAACAGGCACGAAAGAAAGGCCTTTTTTGAGGACATTGGTCTCATAAGGGGTTAAAATACGATCTGAGAGGTTAATTACTTGGGTCGCATTACTCAATATCGTTTTCTCCTTGTGTATCTTCCTCCCCTGCCTCTGTTGCGGGTTTGATATGTTTGTCGAGGGGAGTCTTCCCTCTGATCCAATTTTAAAAAATGTACCTCTTTTTAGAGGATGCCCCTAGTGTTGGATTGATTAGATGTATTGGGAGTAGGTGGACCAGCCTGCTGTCTACGCTTATTATCAGTGTCTGAGGAGGAGTCGTATTCTGAGGTCATCGTGTTATCTGAATTTGTTCTAATTCTGCGAGAGAATTAACCATAGATATGGCCTGTTTTATAATCCTTCAGATCTCTGATGAATTTCTGGTGTTTCCTAAACTTAAATTGATTGTTGAAATTTGTCCAGATTTTGGTTCAATTTGATCTCCAATCAGTGGTGTATCCTGGTTTTGTGCTGCCCTAGGCAGGACAAAACTCAGGCGCCCCCACCCCCACCCAACCTTTACTCCGCCCCGCATTCTAAATACACACAAACACATTCACTGACAGATACGCATACACTCGCTAACAGAAACACACACACTAACAGACACACTCACACTCAGTAACAGACACACTCACACTCAGTAACAGACAAACACACTCATTAACAGACACACACTAACAGACACACACTAACAGACACACACTAACAGACACACACTAACAGACACACACTAACAGACACACACTCAGTCACTAGCAGACACAAACTAGCAGACACACACACACACACTAACAGACACACTCACAGACACACACACACTAACAGACACACACACACACTAACAGACACACACACATACTAACAGACACACACACTAACAGACACACACACTAACAGACACACACACATACTAACAGACACACACACACACTCACTAACAGACACACACACACACACACACACTCACTAACAGACAAACACTCACTAACAGACACACACACTCACACTCACTAACAGACACACACACTCACTAACAGACACACACACTCACACTAACAGACACACACACTCACATTAACAGACACACACTCACTAACAGACACTCACACTCACTCACTCACATTAACAGACACACACTCACTAACAGACACTCACACTCACTCACTCACATTAACACTTTTTTTTTTTTACTTTAACCCCCCCCAGCCTCCTTACCTTTGGGAATGCTGGGGGGGGGTCATCTTTTTTCCCTGGTGGTCCAGTGGCTGCTGGGCGGCGCTGGTGGGCGTCTGGCGAGGGAGCACTTCCTCTGAGCTGTCTGCTCAGCTCCCTCGCGCGCCGCACAGTGAGGCTGGGAGGCGGAGCCGGAATATGACGTCATATTCCGGTTCCCAGCCTCACTGTGCGGCGCGCGAGGGAGCTGAGCAGACAGCTCAGAGGAAGTCCTCCCTCGCCAGCCGCCCACCAGCGCCGCCCGACCGCCCAGCAGCCCAGCATGTCTGTTAGCCGCAAGGCTAACAAGACATTTGCCTTGGGCATTTGGGGGGCAGCTTTTTTTGCCGCCCCCTGGAAAATGCCGCCCAAGGCAAATGCCTTGTTTGCCTCGCGGCTAATACGCCCCTGTCTCCAATTGATTGTAAAGGGGATCTGTTTGAAATATGTGGACTTTATCGATTTCCTGTTCTAGTTTCTTGTCAGTCTCTTCAAGTAAAATTTTTTCATGCTTGCATATTATTTGCATGAAACTTTTAGAGCATATGCCTGCCGCCGTTTCCCATTCTTTGACTAGTTCAGAGTTTTCAGCATGAGAGGAAGGGATGTTATTAACTCTGAGACCCCTTGGAATCATCTCTTTTTTGAGGTAGTTATCAAGGGAGGATAATTCCCAGCTAGCTCTTATTTGCTGTCTGTACAGTTTATTTAATGTGTTGAATGATGAGTTAATGTCTAACGGGTTATCTGTAATATTCAATTGTTCACTTGAAAATACATTTTCTGCATCTTTGCACCATAATGAACTGTCTGGTTTATTAGCCAGAAATCCTGTCATATTGGTTTATTATTGATCAAAGCTAGGATACAAGCCAGCGCGTCCTTCCCCAGCGAACGCTGTGTTCCTATGGACGCTGCTAGAATAGGGTTATATGTAGCACCGCCTCTGTTGGGGGTCACGCGGACGTGCGTGCACTGCCACGTAATCAGCACGCACGCACATTCTGGAATCAGCTGATCCCTGTCCACCAATGACAATAAGGAATGGGCTATTTAAACTCATTTCTGTATCTCCTCTTTGCCCTGTCGTGGTTTCCATCACGGTTTGGTTATCCAAGAGCACATTCCTGTATTTGGTATTCTGGTTTTTGATATTGGCTTGTTCTGACTATTCTTACTTCTGGCTTCCTGACCTTTTGGCTTTTGACTTTCCGTGTTTGCTCCTGCCTGTACCCCTGACCTCGGCTAATTACTGGTTATTCGATGTACGTTAATTCCGTCCATTTTAAGGCCGGTAACGAGTTTTCCTTAGTTTATATTTTATCCTTGTTTGACTTAATCCTGCGTGTTGGGCCACTGTACTGTCCTGACAGTTCTAAAGAAACATATATGCTCAGAATAGGAGTCAGGCCTTACCCCCCCAATGAAAAGCATTTTGACGCTTTTGAGTTTAACATTTTATCACCAACCTCAGTCATATCTGTTGGTTATACACTGCTCAAAAAAATAAAGGGAACACTTAAACAACACAATGTAACGCCAAGTCAATCACACTTCTGTGAAATCAAACTGTCCACTTAGGAAGCAACACTGAGTGACAATCAATTTCACATTCTGTTCTGCAAATGGGATAGACAACAGGTGGAAACAGGGGCGTATTAGCCGCGAGGCAAACAAGGCATTTGCCTTGGGCGGCATTTTCCAGGGGGCGGCAAAAAAGCCGCCCCCAAACGCCCAGGGCAAATGCCTTGTTAGCCTTGCGGCTAACTGACATGCCGTCTGGGCGGGCGGTCTGCTGGGCAGTGCTGGCGGGCGGGCGGCTGGCCGGCGAAGGAGCACTTCCTCTGAGCTGTCTGCTCAGCTCCCTCGCGCGCCGCAGAGTGAGGCTGGGAGCCGGAATATGACGTCATATTCCGGCTCCGCCTCCCAGCCTCACTGTGCGGTGCGCGAGGGAGCTGAGCAGACATCTCAGAGGAAGTGCTCCCTCGCCGGCCGCCCGCCAGTGCCGCCCAGCAGCCACTGGACCACCAGGGAGAAATAGGACCCCCCCCCCAGCATTCCCAAAGGTAAGGAGGCTGGGGGGGGGGGGGGTAAATTAAAAAAAAAAAAGTGTGTTAAATATGTGAGTGAGTGAGTATGTGTGTATGTCTGTTAGTGTGTGTGTGTGTGTGAATGTCTGTGTGTCTGTTAGTGTGTGTGTGTGTGTCTGTGTATGTCTGTTAGTGTGCGTGTGAATGTCTGTTAGTGTGCCTGTGTATGTCAGTGTGTGTGTCTGTTAGTGTGTGTGTGAATGTCTGTTAGTGTGTGTGTGAATGTCTGTTAGTGTTTGTGTGTGAATGTCTGTTAGTGTGTCTGTGTATGTCTGTTAGTGTGTGTGTGTGAATGTCTGTTAGTGTGTGTGTGTATGTCTGTTAGTGTGTCTGTGTATGTCTGTTAGTGTGTGTGTGTATGTCTGTTAGTGTGTGTGTGTATGTCTGTTAGTGTGTGTCTGTTAGTGTGTGTGTGTATGTATGTCTGTTAGTGTGTATGTCTGTTAGTGTGTGTGTATGTATGTCTGTTAGTGTGTGTCTGTTAGTACGTGTGTGTGTGTGTGTGTCTGTTAGTGTGAGTGTGTGTATCTGCTAGTGAGTGTGTGTCTGTTAGTGAGTGTGTCTAAGTGTGTGTGTGTTTCTGTTAGCTAGTGTATGCGTATCTGTAAGTGAATGTGTGTGTGTGTATTTAGAAGGCGGGGCGGGGGAAGGGTGGGGGTGGTGCGGGCGGGGGGAAGGGTTGGATGGGGGTGGTGCGGGCGGGGGGAAGGGTTGGATGGGGGTGGCGCGGGCGGGAGGGGGCGCCTGAGTTTTGTCCTGCCTAGGGCAGCACAAAACCAGGATACACCACTGGGTGGAAATTATAGGCAATTAGCAAGACACCCCCAATAAAGGAGTGGTTCTGCAGGTGGTGACCACAGACCACTTCTCAGTTCCTATGCTTCCTGGCTATTGTTTTGGTCACTTTTGAATGCTGGTGATGCTTTCACTCTAGTGGTAGCATGAGACGGAGTCTACAACCCACACAAGTGGCTCAGGTAGTGCAGCTCATCCAGGATGGCACATCAATGTGAGCTGTGGCAAGAAGGTTTGCTGTGTCTGTCAGCGTAGTGTCCAGAGCATGGAGGCGCCACCAGAAGACAGGCCAGTACATCAGGAGACGTGGAGGAGGCCATAGGAGGGCAACAACCCAGCAGCAGGACCGCTACCTCCGCCTTTGTGCAAGGAGGAACAGGAGGAGAGCTGCCAGAGCCCTGCAAAATGACTTCCAGCAGGCCACAAATGTACATGTGTCTGCTCAAACGGTCAGAAACAGACTCCATGAGGGTGGTATGAGGGCCCGACGTCCACAGGTGGGGGTTGTGCTTACAGCCCAACACCGTGCAGGACGTTTGGCATTTGCCAGAGAACACCAAGATTGGCAAATTTGCCACTGGCGCCTTGTGCTCTTCACAGATGAAAGCAGGTTCACACTGAGCACATGTGACAGACGTGACAGAGTCTGGAGACACCGTGGAGAACATTCTGCTGCCTGTAACATCCTCCAGCATGACCGGTTTGGCAGTGGGACAGTAATGGTGTGGGGTGGCATTTCTTTGGGGGGCCACACAGCCCTCCATGTGCTCGCCAGAGGTAGCCTGATTGCCATTAGGTACCGAGATGATATCCTCAGACCCCTTGTGAGGCCATATGCTGGTGCGGTTGGCCCTGGGTTCCTCCTAATGCAAGACAATGCTAGACCTCATGTTGCTGGAGTGTGTCAACAGTTCCTGCAAGACGAAGGCATTGATGCTATGGACTGGCCCGCCCGTTCCCCAGACCTGAATCCAATTGAGCACATCTGGGACATCATGTCTCGCTCCATCCACCAACGTCATGTTGCACCACAGACTGTCCAAGAGTTGGCAGATGCTTTAGTCCAGGTCTGGGAGGAGATCCCTCAGGAGACCATCCGCCACCTCATCAGGAGCATGCACAGGCATTGTAGGGAGGTCATACAGGCACGTGGAGGCCACGCACACTACTGAGCCTCATTTTAACTTGTTTTAAGGACATTACATCAAAGTTGGATTAGCCTGTAGTGTGTTTTTCCACTTTAATTTTGAGTGTGACTCCAAATCCAGACCTCCATGGGTTGAAAAATTTGATTTCCATTTTTTTATTTTTGTGTGATTTTGTTGTCAACACATTAAACTATGTAAATAACAAAGTATTTCAGAAGAATATTTAATTTATTCAGATCTAGGATGGGTTATTTTTGTGTTCCTTTATTTTTTTGAGCAGTGTATTTATTTTTGTGTGTTTTTGAAACACCAAACCCTAATGCCAACCTCAGGGATCTCATGCTCCCCCCTGCATACAGCTCATCTGTAGGTTTGGGTACAACTGATATAGAGGACCCTCAGGTATCTAATAATAACTTAAGCTCAATGACTCCAATATGGATCTAGACCTGCTGGTACCTTAAAAGCATGATTAAAGCCCTGAAATGCAGGAGAGCATAGGCTGCCATATGATCCTTAAAGCGGAGCGGTCACCGTCTGGGGACTTTGCATAATTTGGTAATTAAGCAAGATTTACTTACCAGAACATGTCCCTCACGGGCGCCACCATCCCCATCTGACCTGTCTTCTACTCGTGGCACTTCAGCTGCCAGAAGCCAAAGTCACTGCTATACTCTCCCGTACGTGCAACAGTAGAGCAGTGAGGTTTATGGAGGATCCCGCAAGACCCTCCGTAGAAAAACCTAATTTATTTGCTGGGGGATTGACACGGCTCTGCCCATTGTCAAGCATTGCCAGGCATTGGAAAAAAAATGAGACAAAGTAGTCTATACTACTAGATACAGTGTATCTTTTGACTAAGTTGGAATTTCAGGTAGGTAGGTAGGTGAAAAAAGGATTTTTAAACCTTTATTTGTAGCAAGTGGGGGCCACATGGGAGGGGGTGGCAAAGGGTACTATAGTGTTAGGATTACAAGTTTGTATTCCTAACACTATAGAGTTCCTTAAGGCCCGATACAGGCAAAAACTAAACTAGAGAGAGTCACCAGGTAGATAGTCACAGCTTATCTCATATATTGAAAACAGCAGCAAGTGCTACAGAATTTGTTGGCGCCATATAAATCCAATAATAATAATAATAATAATAATAATGATAATAATAATAATAATAATAAGGTTACTATGTAAATTAGAAATTAAGCAGTTGTACATATGCTTTGTTGTCTGGTCAGTTGAATGGAAACCTGTTTACCAACGGCTGCTGTGTGGGTATGAAATTACCAAGTTAGCAGGGCAAATTCTTTCAAAAGGTTAGGCAGAGCCATCACATGTAAGCTGGTAATACCAACCAGAATGTTAGTGCTCAGAAAGTCAGGATTTACCATTGCTAAGATATACAATCAGAACAACAGTTATCCAGAATTCCAAAACTCAAGCAAGACAAGAAAGCCACTACAGACCTAGCTCTTGTTGATACAATATCAGTTTCGGTCATTTTACTCGATGTAAAGGGAACAGCAATCATTATCACTCTGTGATGGTATTATCCCCACTTAATCTTTACTTTTTGTTTGGCATTTTATGCCACAATTTAAAATATAACAGAATGGATTCTGTCATATACAGTGACAATGGCAGGATCAGAATAAAATCAAACCAGCAAAGGCAAAATATACAAAGACAACAACATTGAATAACATGACTCATACTTTACTTTAGTAAAAATTAACATGACAATACAAATTTAGGCTAATTTTGGTCCATCTAATTGCAATTTCCAAAATGGAGATCAGATACCTCCCTATATAAATTATTACTCTATATATTATAATACTCTGCTGTTGGATTTGACAACAAAAATGTATTAAATCCATATGGATCGTATGGTAAATACCTTATTTTGCTGCTATAAGAGAAGTCGGTTTCCTCAAGTTTCAATTAGGGACCCTGTGATCTTTCCGAAAAGCTCTTTTTAATGGTTAAACGGCCTCATTGCAGTTTGCATAGTGCAAGTTCATCTAATGAGGTGGTTGTGCTTTCTGGAGATATTTATCTGGCGCCCCACAAAAAATTCACAAGGTAACAAACCCTGGAAAGCAGATTAAGTGACCAAAACCTGCCCAGGAATGTCTTATCGAACCTGGAACGGTTGAAAAGTATTGTATAGCCAATATCATACTGCATCGAAAACAACATTTTTTTCTAGTGTAGACAAATGCAATTTTTCTTCACTTTTTAACTAAAACCTGAAAACAGAGAATATGAAAAATGAGGACGGACAAAAGCTTGGAGAAACTAAGAAGCTTGCCCTTCGGTAAATCCCTGTTCAGGTCTCAAAATAGTTTTTGCTCACTTGTGCCATTACAGAGAGAATCTTTTCCAAGGCATATCAGACAGACTGATCCCACTCATAAGGGCAGTCCAAAAGGGAAATGCTGGCAAGTTCTCTGCACAAGAAATACAGCAACCTAGAACGATCGTTGTTTTTTGCTCCTCCCCTCCCCCCAAGTTTAAAGTGTAATCAAGGCGTGGACCCCCTGCTAACGGTGCCTAGAGGGGTATTGGTATTGGTATACCTCACTAACCAGTCTGGGGTTGCTGTATCTGTCATGCAGAGAAAGTAGACCTGCATTTCGGTTCTGGACCGCCGTTTTGGGTGGGATCAGTCTGATATGCAAATGGCCCTAGTTCTTTTTCGAATGGCACAAGATGAGTTAAAACCAGCTTGAGACCTTAAAACCTTAACAGCCTTAGCTACGCTTCCCAATTTCAGTAAGTACATTTTGTATTTTTACATTTTAGGCCATAGATGATTTTTTCCCAATTCAGCAATTTTGGCCTAAAAGTCACTTTGAATTTCTGACAAATAACACCTCAGTGAATAAATTTATTTTTGTTCTGGTTTTTCCCATTTGTGTGAGTGGTCAGCATACTGGATTGCAGCTGTCAAACTTAATTAATTAGTAGTGGTAATATGGAAGTGAAATATCATAGCAGCAGCAAAGCTTTACGTGCCAAAGTTTTTGTCAAAATGCTTGAAGATGAAAAAATAAAAATAAAAAAAACTTTGTGAATAAAATAAAACTGTGAAACTTCACCAAAAGTCTCCTTGAACCAGAATGACTACAAGAACGCTAGGGGTTTTGGTGCTTAGACAATACCTTTAAATGTTTAAATAAGTCAAACTATTCAACCCATTCTACCAGTAGATGGAGTATATTCCACAAAAAGGTTTTCCAGAACAGAAACTAACTTTTGTCCCTGTATGTTACAACAATCTAGATGATGTTATGTGTACGAGAGCAGTAATTTACACCAAAATCAGTTTAAAGTGTCAGCCTTGCGGGATCCTCCATATATTTCAGTGTTGTAGTCTTGCAGTACTGATGTCGGCTCCTGGCAGATGAAGCGCCAGGAGATGGAGGACCTGGTGTAAAAGGATGGCAGTGGCAGCAAAGGAAAAGGTTTGGTAAGTAAAAACTACCTTTCCATGCCTTTTTGGCCACCAGCATACCAGCAGAGCAGTCACCACCTGGGATCTTTGCAAAATATGTAAAGACCACAGAAGTGACAGAACCACTTTACATTATATATTTTTTATTAAGCTGAATTTATCAAATTTTACAGGAAATAACAGACATATGCAAGTCAACTAGTTGAGTACACTACAAATATAATATTCCAAAATAGAATGAAAAGTTAGATGGGACCAAATCATTAAGTGCTTAAAGACACATATACGAAAAGCACAACAATTAAAACATGCAAAAACGGGGGCGGAGCCTGACGACCAACCTGAACAGACGCCATCTTCCCTAGCTCCTCGAGTGCCGATCGCAATCCGGCAGATATCTCCCTCCGTTGGGGCCATCCACTCAAACAGAGCACAGGACCGGCACCACAACATCGAGACGAACAGTCCGATGCCTTTTTTTCACGCCGCCAAGCAACCCAGGCAGCGGCGCAAAACCGCGGCCTACCACACCTCGCCACTCCTCGGCCTCGAGTCACTCCTCGGCGGACAGAGAGCAGGCAGTGAGTACTCAGACTACCCCCTACAGGCAGCACCAAACATGGGCAGACGCACCCCCAAACCCACGACCAGTGATCACCCCCAAAGCAGGGACATTGGGCAAATGCTGCTGCGGCCGGCGCAGACCACGCCAGTACATGCGGATCCCCCGCCAAATATGTCCCCAGCCCAGGTGACAGAGGGAGAGGGGACCCCACACAGCTTAAACCCTCAGGGGGAACCCACAAAACCCCCAGCCTCGCCAGAGGACTCAGCCCCCACCACTAAAGGGGACCTAAAAGCCCTCCTAGCAGACATACAGAAACTGCTGGCTGCAGATGTAGCCCTGATTAAAAGGGATATACAACATGTTACAGACCGGGTCACAAATACAGAAAGGGACATAGAGGGAGTCCAAAACACCATAACCATCCTGCAAAAGTCAGTCCAACAACTGCACGTGGAACAACACGTATTAGCAACCCAAATAATGTCCCTTGAAGACAGGCAACGCCGCACACATATAAAGATCCGCGGCATACCCAACACCATCACCACTGAAGAACTGCCGCACTACATACGACGTCTCCTAACTACGATCCTGTCGCAGCCAGCAGCTAAAAAGATTATACTGGATGGGATATACCGTGTGACAGGCACGGCCCGCACCCCATCAGACACCCCAAGGGATGTCATCCTGCGGTGCGTCACCATACATGACAAGATACAAATAATGGTAGCCCTGAAAGGCAAAACGCCACTGGGATTTGAAGGAGCTCAGCTATTATTTTTCCAAGACCTCACCAGAGCCACCTTGCTTAGACGCAAATCCTTCGGCCCGGTAACCGCTGCCCTACGTAACGCAAACAAACCATACAGATGGGGTACCACCGGCTCTTTACTTGTCCATCACGCTGGGACCACTCACAGCCTTACCTCCCCGGCAGGAGCCCCTGCCTTCCTATCTGCAGTGGGACTACAACTGAATCGACCGTCTACTACGGACGACACCGTAACCTGGGACCCTACGGCCGGCACCTCAACTGAACAAGCGACGGACCACCCCCAGCGCCCGCATACCGGACTTAAACCTGGGACTGTATCGGCCTGACCTCTGAGCCTCCAGCCTGTGCCAAGGCCTAGAAACCAACACAGACTGGCGACCAGCCTGAACGTTCACTCAAACCGATTCAGAATCTAGAAAGATAGATCTCCATGCTTAACCATTATTTTTTGTTCTTTTCCTTTCTTACCATCTACTCTTATTACTATTACTACCAATTACTCTTATCTCCATGCACATACATGCAGATATCTCACCACAATACCGGAGACAGGCACTACACCACCCAAACACAATGGGAGCTATACACCGGCCTCCAAACCGCAGGCAACACAGCAAAGAGAGGCGTATTACATACCCCCCCGCCACCCCCTTAGGTCAGGGGCCACACTGAGAGTGCCAGACTGTGAGAAGGCACCCAACGGACCAACGTCCACACAAGCACACATAACACAACACACATAGTACCCAGAAGGTACACATAGCCTGGCACCTGATACACACATGAAACCATCCTGAGATCACGCACATGTATAAGCCCCTGCACAGCTTAACACTTTCATGTAACACACAGGAGTTTACCTCACACCCTACGCCTGTAGTACACCGGGAGCGCAACACAACCAACCACTAGCCTGCAGAAATCTAACCAGCTCCAGGTTTGTCTTCAACCATGCTCATAATAAAAAGTGCTAGTCCAACGCATTTCACAGAAATAGCTAGACACTAACCCCAAACACTGGGAGTATACTCACTACTGTTGACCTACTGTAAACTGACGATTTCAAGAAATGCTGAATGTAATTTGATTGTACAACTGAGCACAGAAAAAATAAAGAATTTTAAAAAAAAAAAAAACATGCAAAAACATCACAGATGTAAGAAAGAATGAATATAAACCACTGCAAAACTGGGCTCATCAGGCTATGTGACCCTGCTGGATTCTGCCCCACTTGTTGTTGCCACCCGGACGTTTCCCTTCACTACGTTGTGCACACTAGGGCAGCAAATGATTTAAAAGAATTTAAGATCCCAAATATGGAGGCATAAAGTAAAATGCCATCCATACATGTTGCAAGGAACTTTACGTAGGAAAATGTCTTTGTGTTCAGTATAGTGGTTCTTGTAGTGTAATTGGTATGCTGGTTGCTTAATAGGTTTATGCTGGTTATGTGATCTACCTGAATCCTTGTTTGCTGATATTGACTCAATGTTACACGATTACTCGTTATCTCTGTGTAAGATTACAGATGTGACCTGGTGTGTTGCTTAATTCCTGCCAGAGTGACTACCTCTTGGACCACTGATCCAACAATTTTTTTGTCACTTGGTCTTATCTTATGTCCATCTTGTCCCACAGCCAGTATTCACCATTGTCCAATAGCCAGTACATTATTGCCAAGAGCCCCAGTTTTCATTGAAGTTAGCGGTTTAGATAAAGCTGACACACAATGCCCTATTCCTGCATAGGGTGATCAAATTTCTGGTACTTTCAAGATCTACAAACAGCACTGCATCTCCCATGTGAATGCCAATGTCATAACCTCAAGCAGGAGAGGACGGCATTGGAGGAAATGAGGATTCACCGAGTGCCATAGTCCACAAAGCACCCACCAGCTACAAACTCAGATTGGCTTTAATTCACTCCAGGCCAATGACACCTATAATGCTTTTTGTGGTTTTTGTGCTCTTTAATCCAATCGTTAACAGCTAAATGGTTTCTAAGCTGACTGTTGTGAACACAGAGCCATAGGGTAAGTTTTAGAATGCACCCAAGCTAGGATTCTGTCTCCCTAAAACTGGTATACAGGGAATTGGGGGACGCATGTATAGCTCTGGAATTTATTGTTTTTTTTTTCAAGATCACTGTTCCCCTCACTGTTATTGGTTCAAAAAATACAGTGGCTGTAGTGGTTATGATGCTTTGAGTAACCTGTTAAGTTACATTTTTTCTCTGTCCCAAGCACCATTGACTAAAACTACATTCTCTTCAGCCACTTGAAACATTGTGATTAATATAAAGTCGATCCAGAGAATGTGCTTTGTGCTAAAATTGCTCTTAACGAACATCTAATCTTGCTTGCGGCCACATTTCCACTACCTGCTATGACTTTCAGATCCTGATATGATTTGTGAGTCAAGCCTTAAATTAAGAAACCTCTTGCAACTATATACCTGTAGAATCAATTCCTTTTCTGGAACTAGCATTGAGACATATAAATTCAATGTATTTAAACACAAAATAAAGATTTAAAGGGATACTTTATGCATCAAAACAACTTTATCTTAATTAAATAGTTTTAGTGTATAAATCATGCCCCTACAGTTTCACTGCTCAATTATCTGCCATTTAGGAGTTAAATCACTTTTGTTTTTGTCCACACATTCCATGTCCCACCTCCTCTGGCTATGACTCACACAACCTGCATGAAAAAAAAAATGGTTTAATTTTCAATCAGGTGTTAACTTGATTTATACGTTTATATCTCCTGCCCTCAGTGGTGTATCCTGGTTTTGTGCTGCCCTAGGCAGGACAAAACTCAGGCGCCCCCCTCCCGCCCGCGCCACCCCCATCCAACCCTTCCCCCCGCCCGCACCACCCCCACCCTTCCCCCGCCCCGCCCTCTAAATACACACACATTCACTTACAGATACGCATACACTAGCTAACAGAAACACACACTCGCTAACAGAAACACACACACACTCACTAACAGACACACACACACTCACACTAACAGACACACACACGCACTAACAGACACACACTAACAGACAGACACACACACACACAAACAGACACACACACACACTAACAGACACACACACACACTAACAGACACACACACACACTAACAGACAGACACACTAACAGACATACACAGACACACTGACATTCACACACACACACACACACACACACACTAACAGACATACATACACAGACACACACACACTAACAGACATACACAGACACACTAACAGACATACACAGACAAACTGACATTCACACACACACACTAACAGACATACATACACAGACACACACACACTAACAGACATACACAAACACACTAACAGACATACACAGACACACTAACAGACATACACAGACACACTAACAGACATTCACACACACACACACACACTAACAGACATTCACACACACACACACACACACACACACTAACAGACATACACACACACACACACACACTAACAGACATACACACACACACTAACAGACAGACACACACACACACTCACATATTTAACACATTTTTTTTTTAATTTACACCCCCCCCCCCCCAGCCTCCTTACCTTTGGGAATGCTGGGGGGGGAGGTTCTATTTCTCCCTTGTGGTCCAGTGGCTGCTGGGCAGTGCTGGCGGGCGGCGAGGGAGCACTTCCTCTGAGCTGTCTGCTCAGCTCCCTCGCGCGCCGCACAGTGAGGCTGGGAGGCGGAGCCGGAATATGACGTCATATTCCGGCTCCCAGCCTCACTCTGCGGCGCGCGAGGGAGCTGAGCAGACAGCTCAGAGGAAGTACTCCCTCACCGGCCGCCCGCCAGCAGTGCCCAGCAGACCGCCCGCCCGACCGCACGGCATGTCAGTTAGCCGCAAGGCTAACAAGGTACTTGCCCTGGGCGTTTGGGGGCGGCTTTTTTTGCCGCCCCCTGGAAAATGCCGCCCAAGGCAAATGCCTTGTTTGCCTCGCGGCTAATAGGCCCCTGCCTGCCCTGTCAATTGAACTTTACTCACACACAGGAGGCTCCTGTGGGGTCTAGGAGGCTATTAATAGAGGCACGGAATTATAAATTAAACAGAATGTGCAATAAAGAATGTTTAAACATTAGATCTCTCTTTACAGGAAGTGTTTATTAAGGCTGTGTAAATCACATGCATGGAGGAGTGACTAGTGCACTAGTGACTTGTGTTCTGACCAATCCTATGACAACTATCATGGACCAATCATCATGAAAGTGCATTTTGATATTATCAACTAATCAATATCAAGTTATTGCAGAATTAGACCAATCTTGAACTTTGAAAGGGATGGCTTTAAAAATCTTTCAATTGGGTTGTCTGTCAGTTTTTCATTGCCTGATGCTTGAACACTGACACCATGAACTATCATTGTGTTAAATGGTCCTCTTCTGTTTGTTGCAGTCTTACCGATAAAAAAAATTAAGCTAGCTATTGACTCAAACAGATGGTGGATATGAAAATTGATCTTTCAGTAGTTTTAACCACTGCAGATATATTCTGTCCGACATTTTAGTTATTTGATTTGTGGTTTCTTTTTTTCATAGTAGATGAAGCAAGGGAAGTAAGGTAGTTTAGGATAGTGCCAGTTTAGTCCTGTAAAGCAGCTTCTTTTTAACTGTGTTTTGCAAGGACATCCAAATTTTAGAAAGATAAACATTTTTTTTTTCCTAGAATAGAGTTGGTGCGCTGAAAGTAAAATACATGCCAGTTCATTATTTGCAACTACTCTTTATTTATTTTTTTTCAATTCTTTATTTTTGCACTCGACAGGTAAGGCAGATGTATCACGAGTATGAGGCTTGCGCAGAAGCCAGATTACATAATGATCATACTTAGACACACAAGAATTGACAGCCAGAGTAATTTCAAACCACTGTTAAACTTATACATAACCTGCCTCCTACCAAGGTTTTTGTGATTTTTGGTCGTCTGGCGGAGCAAGTGTACTTTAACTGTGATGCTGGCGCAGAAGTCACTTCATTGCCTACCGTCATGAGGCTATCAATCTGGTACCTAGTCAATCATAACGGTAATCCCCACTATAACCCGGTCCCGGGCCTCTCATGGGTTGCCTCCTATCGAGGAAATTTTTAACTTTAAACTTTATGAGCCTAATATCAGGGTTGCCAATGTACGATGGCATCCCAGTGAGGTAGCCTAGAGGCTCCGCTGCTCCTTCAAACCCTTTAATCAGGCTAGAGAGGAGAGAGTAAAGAAAAAGAATAAGAAAAAGGAGAGCCATAGGACAAGTGAGAAAGAGAGGTCAAAGAGGGGGGGGAGAGAGGAGAAGAAAGAGATAAGGGGCGAAGCTACAGCTCGCAGCGAAGAAGCTATGAGTGGTGGAGTGGGGGGGGGGAGGAGGGAGGAGGGGGGCCCACCGAGAAGCGATCAATGTTCGGTTATCATCCTGGATACTCCTGGATACACCTGGTCACAGGCCATGGGTCTGTCCACTTCCGCCTCTGTTCGATCCCAGGGTACAGTTGTCCCACGGTTCCCATACCTTCACGAATTTCTCTACAGATCCTTTCACCCTTGCCGTCAAGTCATCCATCATTCTGCAGTCCCTTATTTTAGGTACAACTGTTAGTATGTCGGGGCCTTCCTGCGACAGCCATGCGGTAGCAATTGCTCTGCGAGCACATAGGGTCACCTTGTGTATTAAGGTCTGTTCTCTTCTGGGCCAGCCCTCCACAGATCTATTAAGTAGATATGTCCATGGATTCAGAGGTAAGGGCCTGCCGAAGATGCTTGTCAGAATATCTTTGACCGATGTCCAGTACACCTGGACCTTCGGGCATTCCCACCACATATGTAGATAAGTGCCGCGCGATCCACAGCCCCTCCAGCAATTGTCGGTATGCAACTACTCTTTAATCAGGGTTTAGTGAGGCATAGTTTTCATTAGACAAGAAGTACAGTGAGTGAATGTGTTGTCGGGTTTTTGAGGATATGAACAGATAAAATGTAGCTGCATATATAATAAAACAAAGCCAAAACTAAAATAACCTTTATCCCACCCCACCCCAAATCCCTCTCCGAACTAGCTCGTGTGGTACAAAATACAGGTTGTGTGTTTATTTAACAGGCAGGTGACCTTTTTAAACTCTGTCTAGATGCCAATTTGTACGCTTGAACAATTTTAAGGTCATGCACATGCCCTCATCCAATGAATTAGTATATGCTTGGCAGGTTTGCAAGAATTTAATTTTTGCGTGACATTAATTCTATCCAATTAACGCGCGTAGGGGGGCGCTGTAGCTAGTGAAGCCACCTCCCTGAAATGCATTTTTAAAAGTTGGGATGTCTGTAATCCATAAGGAAAGTGTGGAAAAGCTTGATTTTCAATAGAGGTTTAGTTGGAGCCTCAAATCCACAAGACCGTGCTCAAATCCACCCCCTCACAATGAACTAGAGGCAAGGGGCGACTTCTCATCTTAAAGCTGCACTGCCACTCCCATATTAAAAATTAGTATTTAATAAAGATATATTCTTTATGAAATACTAATTGTGACTGTGTTGGAATTTCACTGAAATTCCAATCCAGTCAAGAGATATGCAAAGAATAGTGACTACTTTCTCTTTGTATTTGTCCTCCGCCAAGACGGAGCCTATGTGTCAAGACCTGCAGCTGTCAGTAGTGACGGCTGCAAGGAATTGACTATGTCTATGGAGTATCGCGCGGTCTTGCGGGATCTACCATAGATGTCAATGCTGTACTCTCGTGAATGCGCGAGAGTAAAGCTTTTACGTCGGCTCCTGGCACAGTTCAAAAGGATCAGCGCAACTAAGTTGGCCGCACCCGTGAGGGATAGATACAGGCAAGTAATCTCACTCTTACCTGCTCCCCGTGTCCACCGTAAAACCAGCGGAGATGTCACCATATGGGGACTTTGGAATTTGGCAAAGTCCCAAGACGGTAACAGTGCCACTTTAAGTCGAAAAGGGTGTTGAAAGAGTATGAGTGGCTTCACCTCACACTCATAGCAAACAGCGATAGTAAAGCTCTGCATTTAACATCCTGCGGAAACTCCCACAACTCCCGGTACTGACTTAAAGAGACACTATAGTCACCAGAACAACTACAGCTTTGGTCCTGATTGGCCAAACGGCATTTGGCCCCACCCCCATGATGATTTGTCAGTTTGTATTTTAGATCTGAACAAAAAAGCGATTGAGGACGCACGGAGCAAATCACAGATACTCAAATAATTAACGAACTGGTGGGATAAAATCACATTCAATATAGGATTTAGAAATAAAATAATACAGGGGCTTCCATTCTCTATGAAAACTTGGGGGATCAGGGAATTCAGAAATATAATGGTGGAGAATAAAATCAAACCCTCTAGGCAAATTATGGAGAAATTTAACATCTACAGGAATTAAACTACCTTTAACTACCAGAGAACCAAGGGCTTAATTTCTGAATATTTATCCAAGAACAAGGAGGAGAAAAATCTAAAACTCAACATCTTCTGGAACTAAGGAATTATAAAAATGTATTGGCAAAATGCGCCAAAGTTATTTATGGAGGGAGGCATGATAAACCAATAGGATTGATTAATAACTGCGGAAAAAAACTACATGTTCCTATGGAAGAAGAAGAATGGATAGGTTCCCTAAATAAAGTAAACATATACATTGCCAAAATCTCACAGAAACATAATTCAAACTCGCTGATAGATGGTATTTGACACCTAAGCGTCTAAATAGAATATTTCCAGAGACATCAGACAGGTGTTGGAAATGCAACGTTAATAAAGGTAATCTGATCCACAGCTGGTGGCATTGCGCTCCTATAAGTCAATATTGGAAGAATGTAATGAAGGTAATTTATCAAAAACCGGAATGAAAATAGGATATAACCTGAAGTAGTTTTATTAAACCTAAAGTGGCCCAAAATTACAAAAAAAAGAACAAATGGTACAATACATATCATTACAGCAGCTAAACTCCTTCTAGCACATAATTGGAAAACAGTGACAATTCCACACATCCAAGAATGAATTACTCAAGTTATATGGCAAGCGAAAATGGAAAGGGGTATACTAATGAACATAGGAAACAGATACACCCAGATAGATGACTGGGACACATGGATAAATAAATTGGAATCCATAATTCAAGAACCGGCATAACGGTGTAAAAGTTTATATGGATCCCGAAGATCCCATGTAACGGGCAAATAATAAGGGGGGGGGGGGGGGAGTTGGGGTGGGAGGGACTAGAGCTTAAGCACGCCACTTCCTCTGTTTTCGCTCTTCTTATACCCATAAATCTATTAAACAAAGAAGAGAATATATCAATACAGAGATGAGGAATGGGGTTGGATAGGAGGGACCAAGGGAGTAGATATTTATGATGACAAAAATACCTAGGCTAGATACAAGAAGCACCAGGTAAAATACATTAGCCAGGTATACGTCTGAAATATAAAAAAAAAGGATGTCACAAAGGGGGTGGAGCCAGCGCCGGCAGACCCGTGCAGCGCTGGAAATAAGGAGAGTTTTAAACTTTTATAGGGGGACTAAGGGGGGGGGGGGCAAGCCACCGAAATGGTGGGTTAAACACTATAGGGTCAGGAATACGTTTTGTGTTCCTGTCCCTATAGTGTTCCTTTAAGCTTGGAAGATGTTTCACCTCATTCTTACATTGATACTATATTATCATGTGTTACTATAGAATTGTTACCAATTATACCTGTAGTTAACCACTGTAATTTTCTGCGCATGCAGGTTTTATCATTGTCATTTAATGTTTCTAAACAATATTTCATATACAGATATTAATATTTTTGGTTGCTAAACTTTTTAATTGTATACAACACATGGCTACTCTACCCCCTCCTTCCTATGCTTCTCCTGGCTGTAAATACCTTCATATAACTATTCCATCTCCATCTCTGTTCTTCAGGCCTCACCTCACACTTATACCAAACAGCGATAGTGAAGCTCTGCATATTTTCCCCACCACTTCCCACCCACCCAGGTTCCCCCTAAATATACAGCATGCTCCTCCAGCTGTTTGAGATTCTCACTCAATTACCTTTTCATTCCCTTTATATTTTACCAATAGCTGCTTCTCTCAGCTAACACTTTTAACCATCACTTCCAATTTTCCCCTGCTACCTTTTGTCTCAAATCCCCACTGTATCCTTTAGATTGTAAGCTCATGGGCTATCTAGCTAAGCACTTTGTATTAAAGAGCTTCAGTGGTTATATCAGCTTACAGGCAGGGCTCTCTCTACCTCTTGTATTTGACTGTTTATATTGTACAGCGCTGCAAAATCTGTTGGAACTTTATAAATACTAGTAATAAATAAATAAAAGAGAATACTGCCAGGACAGCTTTACTTTAATTCTAACAGAATTCCAACCCTGAATGGTAGAATGCAAGAGAGGATTATTCTAAACCTATATTGGTAAGTACAAGGTTGGGGTAGAAATTGAGAAAGTGCTGTATCAGGGTTTTGGTATTGATCCAAAGTGGATGTGAAGTAGAGGTTCCTACGGGTGACTCAATCCAGTGCATGGCGGTACCTAGCTGCCAGGTTAATGTCCACAATATTAAGGATGTAACCTAAATTGTAGTGTGTTGAAAGTTCAGTTGCTTGTTTTTTCATGAGTTCCAAAGAAATTTAGAAAATAAGAAATTTAGCTGTTGAAGGTCATTTAAAGATATTAGAACTAGAAGCATTTGCAGAGGATTCACATTTTTTTTTAAAGAAGATACTTTTAAAGGAAAAAAGCCCTTTCTAATAAATTAATAAGCATACCCAACTTTTTATTAGGTCGTCAATACAAGAGATGGTCACTGGTAATATTAATAGTGCAAAGGCAAGAGTTGTCTGGGGAGAACTCCTAGGTATTTGATATGTCCCCTCTGCTATTGCAGTTTATTATATGCATCTACAGGTAGAGCAGGTGATTTTGCACATTTTCTTTCTTTTTTTTTTTTAACAAGCGTAATATAACTGATGCGTTCAATTAAGTATTCTAGTCTAAATGAGAAACCGTAATGAAGTGCAAGCTAGTGTCTTGTGTTAAACAGGCTGAGTAATTGTTAGCATTGGTGCATTAAAGATTGTGTCTTGTGGTAGACAGGCTGGGTACTTGTTAGCAATAGTGTATGACATGCTTGTGTCTTGTGTGTAACAGGCTGGGTACACGTTAGCTGTAGGGTATGATAAGATCGTGTCTTGTGTTGAACAGGCTGGGTACATGCTAGCAGTAGTGTATTGCAGGTATCCTGGAGACCAGCCTATAAGAATATAGGTGTGCGCTTAAGGCACCGATAGCACGTTTTTAAACTAAAAATAAACCAACACTTTTAAATTTAAACAGGCCTGGGTTGCCCAGTTAATAAAGAATAGCTAGACGCAAAATGTGTGAGCGGTTGAGGCAAACAAATGTATGAAGCAACGGCAGTGATTTTGCAAGAGGTGCCGTACCGACAGATTGAGTAATGGTATTCATCAGTATGGGGTACACTTGCAAGCCAATACTTAAGGCTTAACAGGCCCTAGAATGGGTATACTCATAGGTCAGCAAGCAGACAGAGGTTTTACCATGCTAGTAACTGAAGGCTGGTTGTCTGGGTGTGTGCCCAATGAGTGGGGTTCATGGTTTAACCGATATAGGATACCATTAATCTTAATATACCAGTGCAACATGTAAGTATCCATAGCATGCTAACATAACGAAAAGAGGAGCATGGCTAATGAGCAGGTGTACAATAAAGTGGTCAAACTATGTACAATGCAGTGGCTAGTCTCGGCAACAGTATACAAGAGGGCATAGCGTTCGTTACGACCTGTACAGTAGGACCATGTATTGTTCCTGTTATTGGGCCTGCAGGAGCATAGTCCAACTCCGGTGCATGTCGTCCTATTCAGCCGATGCCGGCTCTGGAGGCTGGACAGGTGGGCCTTGGGCACTTGCAGAGTTGGTGCAGCAGCAAGAGTCCGTCGCCTGTATGTCCCGGAGGGGCCCCCTGCCCGCGTCCTTCGCCCCTTGGAAGCTGTGTTACTTTACGGTAAGCCTTGTGGCCGTCTATTCGGGCGTATGAGCGCAAGGTTGTGCTTCTTTGGCTGGAGGATTCCGGTGTTGCTGAGCAGTATGTGGTTCGTGAAGGCTTGGTCTCTCACTGGTATGTGTGCGGGTGGATGCTGGAGTCCTGGAGGCACGTCGCCGTTCCCCGCCGTTTTGAACTCCGAGGTTGGCACTGTCTGGAGGCTGCTCTGGGGGCTCAGGGTGGGCCTCTGCTCAGGTGGCGTCGGGTAGCTGGGCGGATCCATGCCACCACCTTTTGCATCGCCAGCTTGAAGTGCCGACCCTTTGTGTGGAGCAATGTCCAGAGGCTAGTGCGGAGCTGGTCAAAGAATTCTAGGGTGTGCTTGGGTGGTCTGATGAGGTTGTTTTGTGCCGCCATCTTGTGTAGGCCCCTGTAGTCCCGTGCGTTTGCGGGTTTCGTCGCTTGGTTGAGCCGCATTGTGGGGGTAATCGTTCCCAGCGAGGACCGGGATATCCCCCGCCGGTACAGGGGGGGGAGGGGGGGGGTAGCAGGGCAGCATCCAAGTGAGTCTTATGAGCAGGTCCCGTGTCGGGGGATCGGCCACCTCCCCCAGGCCTCAGGCCCCGCTCCAGTGTAGGCCTCGTGGCTACTTTAGGTGCTCGTTTTGTGTGTCGATGTGGGACAGATTTCATCCGGTTCCCTGTGTGGCCCTGGATCGGGTTTTGGGCATTCTGTGCTTCTAGCATGGTTGGGTTGGTCAGGCTAAACGTTTTTGTGCTCGTTGGCACGAGAGCCCTCATGGAGCACGTCCGGCCATCTTGGCTGTCAGGCCCCGCCCCCAGAGCAGGTGATTTTAAAAGATTAATATCAAAGCCATTAATATCACCCTTTAAATTTGTGCCTCTAAGAGGGAAGGGGTTGTTGCTTCTGGATTTGAGATTGTATAAAAGGATATCCTCCGCAAATACAGTAATTTTAAGTGTAAAATTGCCAATGGGGATGCCAGAGAAACAAAAGAAGGGTGTAATGCAGCCTGATAAGTGGATCTAAACACAAGTTGAAGTGGAGAGGGACAAATGACAGCCCTGACACACATCTTTGGACATATACACCCTCTTTTTTTCAATAAAAGGGAGTCCAATAGTTCTTTATTAGTTAGGTATTGACATTTTGACTCTTCCTTCGCTATGTCTTATATGCATTTTTATTTGGTTTGCTAAGTTTATTTTTGACATTTTTATATAGATGACATAATATGGCTTCTCTTAACCATCTTCGAGGTTTGTCAGAAGAGCACCAAGTGATCAAAGTTATTCATCAATTGGCCAATGCAGTCTCCAACATCAAAACGAAAGAGTAATTCATGAATAAATATGCATGAGATTGCCAATGCCCGGATCTGGTCAAAAGGAGGTACCAAAGCTAAAGAAAGAGTTATGGGGGCATGGTCAGAGATGATAATATTATGGATGTCGCTAGACCCAACTTCTGATAGTGAGGTGAAGAAAAGATGGAAGTAGTCTAATTTAGTAGTGGAGTTTTGAGCGCAGAAAACGTGTAGTGTCTAGCTTTAGTATTAAATAGTCTTCAAACATCTTTCAGGTGGAGATGCTGGGCCAACAGATGTAGAGGCTGTGTAGTGTTGTTTTACCAACTGAAGGAGAAGCCAGATTTATCAAATGCTATATTGAGAAGTTAGTTGGAGTCACCTATATGATATTGGCTGAAAGAAAAACCTAAATTTCCCATTATTTAGTGCAAGATGAAGCATAGACAATGACTAAAGGGTATTTCTTCCCTCCAGTTCTACTATCAATATAATGTATCTCCCTTCTGGGTCAGTAAATTGTTTAACAATGCCAGCATTAGAAAATGATTCTATTAACGAGTATGGACACCCTCTGGGAGTTGGATCTATAAGAGGTGGTTACTCAATGACCAATCCATCTAACTTTACAAAAAAACATGTGAGTTAGTTAGTTTCCAGTAGGTTTCCTGGAGGAAAACCACACGAGGGTCAAAGAGCATTCAAGATAATATTCCTTTTAATAGGCACCTCAGTCTAATTATAAAGCTGAATAAAGAAAAAAGAATGGGCGGGAACCCTGATGCTGCCATGAGAAATAGCCAGGAAAAGAAAATTACGATAAGTTTGTCATAAAATTTCTCTATTCCTGGGTAATAATAGCAGCAACACTCATGGGTAATACCCAAGGTCACAGAAATTCAGGGTGTGAATACATAAACAGAGATAAAAACACTATACAGACACGTAAGCAGGAAAGTTACATAGCTGAAAAGAGACTAGCGTCCATCAAGTTCAGCCTTCCTCACATTTGTTTTTTGCTGTTGATCCAAAAGAAGGCAACCCCCTCCACCCCCAGTTTGAAGCACTTCCAATTTTGCAACAAACTAGGGAAAATATTCCTTCTTGACCCCAGAATGGCAGTCAGACTTATCCTTGGATAAAGAAGTTATTACCCTACATTGAAAAATTATAACCTTGAATATTCTGTTTTTGCAAGTATGCATCTAGTTGCTGTTTGAATGAACATCTGTATGGACTCTGATAAAACCACTTCATCAGGCAGATAATTATGCATCCTTATTGTTCTTACAGTAAAAAAAAAAAAACACACAAAAAATTTTCTTTGGGGGGGTGGGGCCTGACTGTGATGGCGGCCGGACGCATTTCCAGAGAGCTCCGGGTAAATCGTCGAATCTAAGCTACTTACCCGCACTACCGGAGCTCTCTTGGGACCATACAGTGCAATACTGCACACCAAGGACAAATGACCGTCTTTGCACGCCCGGTAGCAGCCGTCCAGACTCAGCTCTCAACGGGCCGGAGGGGGGCCCAGCAAGCAGCACGGAGGGGAGAGGCGGCCGCTCTCCCAGCCAGGCACAGGCGGGCCTCTGACCGACCCTTGATGGCACCCTGCAAGCCCCCCCTTTGGACCGGCGGGGGAGATCCCGGTCCCCACCCTGGAGGCCCACTCCCTTCGCCAGGATTAAGCGACCCTGCTTCAAACAGCATGGCCACCCCACATGGCATACCAAATATGGCGGAGGCTGCGGACCCCACGCTTGACTACGGCACTGTAATGCCTAGAACTCTGGCATTCCTGGACAAACTCCTAACCGACTTCTGGGGGACGCTGTCCCTCCAACAACCGGCACCTGCCCCACATACCTCGCACGAGCACCTACCTAAACCCACTCCCCGGCAGCCTCAAAAGATACGTAACACAAAGGAAACACGAAAATGGCGCCAAAGACGGGGGCAGCGGAGCACAGAGAGCAGGAAGCGCAAGCCTGCATCAGACAAGGGAGCCTATGGAGCCGTCAGCCAGAAAGACAAGCAGAATGAAGCAGGGAGAGGAGAGCAGGGGATGCAGAAGAAGACAATAAACATCACGGACACTGCATCAACCTTGGTCGAATCACTGTGCCTCATAAGTAATTTCAATACCTGGTATTGCACTCTGCCACAGAAGACACAGCACAGAGACTTTACTCAACCCATGCAGGGAATCGGCTGAAGAAGCGTGGGGTCCAGGACTTAACCTCTGGTATCATTCCATTTCAATCCCCCCCCATGCTTGCACTTGTTATGCTTTATTTTCGAGACTACGTGTTTTCAAAAGCTGAGCTGCATTCTGTACATAGTGCAGCCAATCTGTCCTTTACTGCCTTTCCTCCCCACACACCCTCACACAGAGTCTGTTTCAACACTAAACTCTGCTCACCCCCAGTGGTCATCTGCTTACTGGTATAATTACTAGTTTGTACCCTCGTGTATAGCTTGTGACGTTTAACCCCTTAAGGACCAAACTTCTGGAAAAAAAGGGAATCATGACATGTCACACACGTCATGTGTCCTTAAGGGGTTAAACGACACCTACCACTTAACAAGCAACTGCCCAATGCCCATAGAAGCAACTGCAGGAGTGCCATGACCAGCATGTAACTTAACGTTTAAATTACACACAGGCAGCTCCTACCAAAGGCAACCAAACGTTACCTACCTAATATGACATATGTGAGTTATACTACCTCTTGATAGGCAAGACATACCAAAGCGTAAATAATCGTATCAACCTACAATTTAATTATAAAATTGTGCATGCACCAATATATCCCATAATGTTACAAATGTTTATACAAAGCGTGAGGATTGCTGTTGGGGTACCCCACGCATGTTGTTTCTTATATGCACTGCAAAAAATAAAGAATTAAAAAAAAACAAAAAAAAACTTTTCTTTGCCTTCTTTCTTCCAGTCTAAATGCATGACCTCGTGTCCTATGTAAATTCTGGTCTGTGAATAGATTTCCACACAATGGTTTGTATTGGCCCCAAATATATTTGTATAATGTTATCATATCCCCTCTCAGGTGACGTTTTGCTAAACTAAAGAGGTTTAATTTTGTTAACCTTTCTTCATAGCGGATATGTTCCATTCCTTTTATTAATTTTGTAGCCGACCTCTGGACTTTTTCTAGTGCCATAATATTCTTCTTTAGAACAGGTGCACAAAATTACACAGCATATTCAATATAAGGTCTTACCAGTGATTTCTAAAGAGGCAAAATGATATTCTCATCCCGAAAATTAATGCCATTTTCATGCATGACAATACCTTACTGGCCTTAGCCACTGCTGATTGACATTGCACATTGTTGCATAGTTTGTGGTCTATAACAATTCCCAAGTCCTTTTCATGTGTTGTTATCCCTAATTTGCTTATATTAAGGGTGTACGTTGCTTGAGCATTCTTCACAACGAAGTGCATAACTTTGCATTTTTCAACATTAAATTTCATCTGCAATTTGAGTGCCCAGTCCCCCAGTCTAAATCTCTCCGCAGCAAAGTAATATCTTGCTCACATTGTATTACTTTACAGAGTTTTGTGTCATCTGCAAACACTGAAACATTACTTTCAATGCTTTTTTCAAGAACATTTATAAACATGTTAAATAGAAGGGGTCCAAGAACAGAACCATGAGGGACACCACTTGCCACCTCTGTCCAGCTTGAAAATTTACCGTTAATGACAACTCTTTGTTCTCTATCCTTAACCCCTTAAGACCGCAGCCAAATGTACAAGTTGTGAACGACACAAAATGTAAACAAAACCTGGCATTTACGCTATATGTCTGTCCAACCGTAATTCACCTCTTTCATATTAAATGCACCCCCCCTTATTATATATCATTTTATTCAGGGGAAACAGGGCTTTCATTAAATATCAAATATTTAGCTATGAAACATAATTTAATATGAAAAAAATGGGAGAAAATAAGATTGTTTTTATTTTTTTAGTTCTACATGACATTTTAACTGTCAATGTCATAATACTGTTTGCTTTTACTGCAATAAAATACACATTTGTATTCAGCAAAGTCTCACGTGTAAAACAGTACCCCCTATGTACAGGTTTTATGGTGTTTTGGGAAGTTACAGGGTCAAATATAGCGTGTTACATTTGAAATTGAAATTCGCCAGATTGGTTACGTTGCCTTTGAGACTGTATAGTAGCCCAGGAAATAAATTTACATCCATAATGGCATACCATTTGCAATAGTAGACGACCCAAGGTATTGCAAATGGGGTATGTCCAGTCTTTTTTAGTAGCTATTTGGTCACAAACACTGGCCAAAGTTAGCGTTAGTATTTGTTTGTGTGTGAAAAATGCAAAAAACGCCAATTTGGGCCAGTGTTTGTGACTAAGTGGCTACTAAAAAAGACTGGACATACCCCATGTAACGGATCACCTGGCACCCCGACTGGGTACCTCCGTTAATGGATGCTCCTAGTGCTTCCTGAGGACTCCAAGCACTCTGGCAGACACCACAATCACCGAATCCGAGAAACCTTTAAATTCTCCCAAGCATATGAATGCTGTAGACCATTGAATAGGAACCATACGAATAGGCTTGTACTCCTAGCAGTCAACTGGAACAGCATACAATAAATCCTTCCCCCCAATAATGAGACGACACATCACTTTGAGGGTAAAACAGGAACTCTGGACTGGCTCATCCAGCCTGGCTTTTATTACACTAATCCACATACAGGCCACACCCAGGGGGAGGCATAAAATAACCAATCACATACATGGTTCAGCCCACACATCCCCTCCCCTCAGATAACATTAAACCCAATTATCCGGTACACTTTTTCAGCCAAGTTCTGGATGTACCCCAAAACCCGGGGGTACACCTTTAAACCCAGCATCGCTGGATAGCCCTTATTCAGGGGGACAACATATTCAAAATTCAAGTAATTCGGATGAATGGTTCGTGAGATATGGGGTTCCAAAGATTTGACCGACCGCATGGGTAAAGTATCCGAAAACAGTTCCATGCATTTTGGCCCTGCGGTCGGTCACAAACAAGGGAATGAAAACAGGCGAATTGCCTGTGTTATAGAGCCTGGAGAGGGTTTGAATGAATTCCCTTGTTTATGGGGCTCTTTCTACCGAACGGCGGGTCATTCGGTAGTTTCCATACGAATTTCTGGAAGTATGGAGGTCTCAGCGGTGTTTGCCTAGTCAAGTGTCCGATTTTAGTTCCAGACACTCGACGGCAAAACACCGCTGTTCGGTAGTTTAAGATGGCCGCCGCCACGTGTTTGTTTCCCGAATGGCGGCCACCCAGAGGACAAAGACCACACTGCACTGATTGCCAATTACCTGTTTGCAACATTGTTGCAAACGGTAATTGGAGGCACACTCATTCCTGGGTGGTCTGGTTGTTCGGTAGTTTCACTCAATATACTGAATGGAGTGATTCTACCGAACAATCAGAATGCTGCATACAAATCACCCAGGATAAACTTAACACATCTATAAATACATATATAATATTACAGGCATTACACTTGAATATGCTTCACAATCTTAAAGGGACAGTAGTCCCAAAAGTCCCAATATGTCCATAGATGCTGTTAAAAGGGCCAGTAGCAGCAATATACAGTACAATATGCCCAAAATAACCCAGGGGCCATAGTCAGTAGGTAGGAGGCTAGCAAACAGGCTTCTCCAGGGCCCAGTGGCGAGGTTGGTTTCGCCACACTTCTCCCCTTTTCCAAACAGACTAACAGGGTACCTGACCTCTTGCCGGTCAGTGCCCTTGTTAGTCCAGCAGCCCACCCACAAAACAGAAACAGCAGTACAGCCCACCCACAATAAATGGTTACTACACCTGAGTAATGGAAAAACTTGTCCAGGTCCAGGTGCCTCACCCCGGCTGTGTGGGGGACTGGTAGGCTGTTTTGGTGGGTTGCTGAGTGGGCAGAGACCAGCGGTACTCTGCCCTGGTGCCAGCACTACTACAGGAGTAGTCTGGTTGGAGCCTGGTTGCTGGAGACCGACTGTCTCCCCTTTTGCTGCGCAGCTCTGCTGCTGGAGACCGACTGTCTCCCCTTTAGTTACACAGCTCTGCTGCTGGAGACAGACTGTCTCCCTTTTGGCTAAACAGCCCTGTTGTGGGGGGGCAGGACCGACCGTCCCTACCCCCTGTGCTGGAAGTGCAGAGACCACGGTCCCATCTGCACAGGTGTGGGGCTTACAGTCTCCCCCTGGTACATTAAGCTGCCGCTGGGGAGAGGTGGTAACCAGCTCCTCTCCCATTAGAACACTCTGCCCATTGATGATCCGCCGCTGGGGAGAGGGGGTAACAATCTCCTCTCCCATGCCTACTTTCAGTCTTTGTGGAGGGAGACCGACTGTCTCTCCTCCCAATTCAGTGTCCTGCTGCTGGGGAATAGAGACTGGGCTCTCTATTCCCAAACAATCATGCTGCTGCTGGGGGGTAGGACCAACTACCTCTGCCCCCTGTAACTCAGCCTTCCGCTGGGGAGGGAGGACGCTGCTCTCCTCTCCCTGCACTTCACACTGCCTTCCCGGCATATCACTCTGCTGCTGGGGGGTAGGACCAACTACCTCTGCCCCCTGTAACTCAGCCTGCCGCTGGGGAATGGAGACTGGGCTCCCAATTCCCAACAAATCACACTGCCGCTGGGGAGGGAGGACGGCTCCTTCAGCTCCCTGTAACTTGGGCGCAGAGACCACGGTCCCATCTGCGCTGGTGTGGGGCTTACTGTCTCCCCTTGGTGTGCTAAGCTGCCGCTGGGGAGAGGGAATAACAAACTCCTCTCCCTTACACACCTTCAGCCGCTGGGGAGAGGGGATAACAGGCTCCTCTCCCTGCACCGTAGACTGCCGCTGGGGAGCAAGAACGGCACCTTCAGCTCCCTGTAACGCACACTGCCGCTGGGGATCTGGGCCGACTGCCCAGCATCCCTGTAGGGCCGGTAGAGAGACCGCAGTCCCATCTCCACCTGCCATCTGTGGGTCTTCCCAGGACCAATCCGTGAGGCCCCGCAACATTTGTGAGTAAGGGCCCGGTGGAGAGACCTTGGTCCCATCTCTACCTGCCTGTTGTGGTTCCTCACAGGACCAGTCTATGAGGACCCCCACTTCGGGTTCCTCCCGCCGCCTCAGGGAAAGACGGCTAACCCCCTCGGATGCAGCCTCTACTCGGCTGCTGTACCGCTCCTGCTGCTGAGCATACTTCCTCTCTTTTGCCAACCGGAATTCTCGGTCCAGCCTTGTGTTTCGCTCAGCCATGACCTGGTTCCAGATCACCCGGCGTGTCTCCATGGGTATATCATCCCCATACTCGGCCACTCGCTGCCTCACCTCGGCCAGCCAATCATCTCCAGAGCCAGAACCTTCCATACTTGTCTGCTCCCAGGGGCGCTGCACGACTGCTAGCGTTGCCCTCAATTTGTAAATCCAAACAGTGTCTCTGAGCTGCTATACCTCGCACTAGGACGCCATCCCACCGCTGCCACCAATGTAACGGATCACCTGGCACCCCGACTGGGTACCTCCGTTAATGGATGCTCCTAGTGCTTCCTGAGGACTCCAAGCACTCTGGCAGACACCACAATCACCGAATCCGAGAAACCTTTAAATTCTCCCAAGCATATGAATGCTGTAGACCATTGAATAGGAACCATACGAATAGGCTTGTACTCCTAGCAGTCAACTGGAACAGCATACAATAAATCCTTCCCCCCAATAATGAGACGACACATCACTTTGAGGGTAAAACAGGAACTCTGGACTGGCTCATCCAGCCTGGCTTTTATTACACTAATCCACATACAGGCCACACCCAGGGGGAGGCATAAAATAACCAATCACATACATGGTTCAGCCCACACATCCCCTCCCCTCAGATAACATTAAACCCAATTATCCGGTACACTTTTTCAGCCAAGTTCTGGATGTACCCCAAAACCCGGGGGTACACCTTTAAATCCAGCATCGCTGGATAGCCCTTATTCAGGGGGACAACATATTCAAAATTCAAGTAATTCGGATGAATGGTTCGTGAGATATGGGGTTCCAAAGATTTGACCGACCGCATGGGTAAAGTATCCGAAAACAGTTCCATGCATTTTGGCCCTGCGGTCGGTCACAAACAAGGGAATGAAAACAGGCGAATTGCCTGTGTTATAGAGCCTGGAGAGGGTTTGAATGAATTCCCTTGTTTATGGGGCTCTTTCTACCGAACGGCAGGTCATTCGGTAGTTTCCATACGAATTTCTGGAAGTATGGAGGTCTCAGCGGTGTTTGCCTAGTCAAGTGTCCGATTTTAGTTCCAGACACTCGACGGCAAAACACCGCTGTTCGGTAGTTTAAGATGGCCGCCGCCACGTGTTTGTTTCCCGAATGGCGGCCACCCAGAGGACAAAGACCACACTGCACTGATTGCCAATTACCTGTTTGCAACATTGTTGCAAACGGTAATTGGAGGCACACTCATTCCTGGGTGGTCTGGTTGTTCGGTAGTTTCACTCAATATACTGAATGGAGTGATTCTACCGAACAATCAGAATGCTGCATACAAATCACCCAGGATAAACTTAACACATCTATAAATACATATATAATATTACAGGCATTACACTTGAATATGCTTCACAATCTTAAAGGGACAGTAGTCCCAAAAGTCCCAATATGTCCATAGATGCTGTTAAAAGGGCCAGTAGCAGCAATATACAGTACAATATGCCCAAAATAACCCAGGGGCCATAGTCAGTAGGTAGGAGGCTAGCAAACAGGCTTCTCCAGGGCCCAGTGGCGAGGTTGGTTTCGCCACACCCCATTTGCAATATCTTGGGTTGTCTACTATTGCAAATAGTATGCCATTATAGGGGTAATTTTCATTCTTGGGCTACCATAGGGTCATAAAGGCAACGTAAGCAATCTGGCGAATTTTAATGTGAAAAAAATGAAACACAAGCCTTATATTTGACGCTGTAATTTTTGAAAACACCATAAAACCTGTACATGAGGGGTACTGTTGTACTCGGGAGACTTCGCTGAACACAAATATTTGGTTTTCAAAACAGTAAAAAGTATTGCAGCAATAATATCGTCCGTGTAAGTGCTGTTTGTGCGTGAAAAATGCAAAAAACGTCACTTATACTGGCGATATCATCGTTGTAATACATTTATATCATACGTTGTAATACTGTTTGAAACACTAATATTTGTGTTCAGCGAAGTCTCACGAGTAAAACAGTGCCCCCCATGTACAGGTTTTATGGTGTCTTGGAAAGTTATAGGGTTAAATATAGTGCTAGCAAATTAAATTCCCTATACTTTCAGCATGGGTTGTCAGGCAGGTCCCGCTAATTGTAATTAATTAGGATACCTAATTATGTAAAATTATTACATAAATATATGTGTAAAATTAATATATGTATATGTAACGGACCGTTTCAGCATATGAGGGGTTAAAATCCGTTTAGGCGATAATCCCCTTTTCTCAGAAAGGCACAGCTACTGCAGAACATCAAAACTCACGAATTGGCTATAGACGAATACATCAAACTCCCGAACTGCATACCAGGGAATAAGATAGCACTCCAAGCTGGAACCTCACGAATAGCTGCTAGCAGATGAATAGGAAAAGCAGACATCAGCTTACACTCCTAGCAGTCAATCTCCAACAGCATACAGTGAATCCCCCCCAAGAACGAGACAAGACTCCGTTTTGAAGGTCAAGCAGTGGTCTGAGGTGCTGGGGCACCCAGCCTGGTTTTTATTACATGAGTACACATACAGGCCACACCCAGGGGGAGGCATAAAATAACCAATGACATAGATGTTACATCCCACACATCCCCCTCCCCTTAGTGTGACACATAATCCCATTATGCATACAGTTCAAAATATACTTTTACACAACTTTCATAACTTTAAAACCATACATCACTCAAAAATTGCATGAATCAGACCAGGGGTTCAAAAGTTAGTAAAAGTATCTTTTGGGCCCTGGCTTGCAGCATGGCAAAATCTGGCTCAAACAGAAGAAAAACATCCCCACAATGCATCCCGGTTTCCTCCCTTCTGCCCTGGAGATAATTGGAGAAGTAATCCAATTATCCAGGACTAGAGGCAGACTCCATTAACCACATGGTTGCAAAACGACATAAAACACTTTAAAATACATAAAGTCACATTTTACACATAACACACAGACATTTCACATATCCCCAGATAGCTCAGGTCTGAGTGCACATTATTAGGTGAATGGCACTCAGACCAACCGAATACAGTTTAATCGCCATAGAGCCAAAGTCTTTAATCACACGAATAGGCTCCATGGCATAGCTATCTGGGTTACCACAGCTCACACAGGGCAAGTACCAAATGACCCCACTGTATGTAAAGGGCCAGAATGAGTGACATACACTCTGGTATGGCCGAATACTGTTTTTAAAGGGCCCAATCTCCCAGGGCCATAGTCCAAAGGCAGCAGGCGGGCAATCAGGCTCCTCCAAAACAATGTGGCGAGATTGGTTCCGTCACAGTATATATATACGTATATATAATTTTTTAAAATAATTTTATTTATATATAGGTATATATATATAGTGATATATACGTATATATTTATGTATATAGATATATATATTATTTCGTTCTACGTGTATTTTGATATATATATATATTAATATCACAATACAGTTAGAACGAAATAAAACACATCTATATATTTTTTTATATTTTATTTTTAATTATTTTTTTTACGTATTTACATATTTTTTTATATTATATTTAAATATATATATATATAACAATAATTATATATATATATATATAATCAGTATCAGTCTACGTGTAATTTGATATTAATATATATATATATATATAATTATATATATTAATATTAAAATACACCTAGACAGTGTATGTGTATGTGTGTATATGTGTATATATATACTTAGATCATATATATATATATAATATATATATATATGATCTAAGTATATATATATTTTTTTTTTACACTTATTTAACTTAATTTAATTTTATTTCCAGCCAGCAGGGGGACTGTCATTACAGTTAGTCCCCCTGCTGGCATTGCTGCAGCCAGCTATCCCGGCCATGTGATTGTGAGGTCCTCGCAAGGACCTCACTCTCACATGGCCCGGGGGGGCTGAAGAGGATGGAGGTGCCGCGGGGGGCTCCCTGGGAGTCCCCCCAACCGCGATCGCCGGCGTGGGAACGCCGGCGACCGGGTAAGTAAAAAAAAACGGAGGGCGTACTATTACGTCCTGCGGCGTTTAGAGCCGCTTTAAAAAGGACGTAATAGTACGCCCTCCGGTCTTAAGGGGTTAAGCCAATGTTCTATCCAAGAACAAGCATTTTCAACTAGACCGATGTTTTTGAGCTTGAACACTAAGCTATTGTGTCGAGCTGTATCAAATGCCATGGCAAAATCCAAATAGATCACATCCACTGCAACACCCTGATCAATACTTCTACTTACTTCTTCGTAGAATGCAATCAAGTTATTTTGACATGACCGGTGCGTCATAAAACCATGCTGATTTTTGCTGATAA
Source organism: Pelobates fuscus (assembly GCF_036172605.1). NCBI lineage: Eukaryota > Metazoa > Chordata > Amphibia > Anura > Pelobatidae > Pelobates > Pelobates fuscus. The sequence continues at coordinate 105,699,205 of NC_086325.1, forward strand.
CCATGTTCTTCTCAAGTAATTCTTGAATATTATCCCTTAATAACCTTTCAAATACATTTCCAGTCACAGAAGTTAGGCTCACAGATCTATAAATTTCCAGGCAAGGATTTTGAACCCTTTTTGAATATAGGAACCACATCTGCCTTCCCCTAAACCTCCGGAACACTTCCTGAAAGAAAAGAATCTTGAAAGATTAAAAACAGAGGTTCACTTATTTCTACACTTAGTTCCTTAAGTACTTATGGATGAATACTGTCAGGCCTGGAGTTAATATTAACTTTCTTTAGTTGCTACAGCACCTTAAAGTAATTTTAATATCAGTTGGATATTGACACCGTAGACAAAACTGGGCTATGTCCAGTTTGTAATGTTTTATGAACGTCGTCAGGGAAGACCAGGTGGCCGCTCTGCAAATATAGTATGGAACCTCTGCCCAGTTAGCCCATGAAGTAGACAATGCTGTGGTAAAATGTGTTATCTGCATTGGAGGATTTGAGATATAAGCCTTCTTGATTATTAGTGAAAGTCAACGTGGATATAGATGCTGCTTCCACCTTTCTAGCTCCAGAAGGTAGAATGAATAGTTGTTCAGTCTTTCTGTACGACTCTGAACTGAGGAGGTATTGAAACAGACAGTTCTTAACATCCAAATGTTGCCACCTTACTTCACTCGAAGTTGGATTAGGGTAGAATAATGGGAGAACAACTTCTTGTTAAAGATGTAATTGAGAGACCATCTTAGGAAGAAACTCAGGATTTGGTCTTATACATACCCTATCCTGATAGATCTGTAAGCATGAGTTCATGGTAGAAAAGGCTTTAATCTCCTAAATCCTTCTTGTGGAAGTTATTGCTATTAAAAACATTTTTGTAAGTAAGAAGAGTAGTGTCCAGATTTTTAAGGGGAACAAACAGATCATCCGTCAGGTAGTTGAGGACAAGAGAAAGGTCCCAAGGAGGGGTACCAGATCTGGAAGGAGGTCTTAATCTAAAAGCTGCCTTAAAGAATCTTGAGATCAAAGGATCCGAGGCCCATGAGGTATTGCACAAAGCTGAAAGAGCAGAAGACTGAACTCTAAGAGTGCTGAGGCTAAGGCCCATGTCCAGACCTTCTTGGAGGAAATCCAGGATCTGAGTATTGCGAGGTTGCAAGAAGTCAACATTCTTGGCTGTTGCCCATTCTCTGTATGTATCCCAGATTCTATGGTAGCACGAGGAGGTAGAACTCTTCCTAGACTGCAAAAGGGTATTGACTACTGCTTCCGAAAGGCCTAATTGTCGAAGTCTTTCCCCTTCAAAACTCACACCCCCAACTTGTGTGTTCTGGATGAGGATGGGAGATTGGGCCCCGAGTCAGCAGGTCATTCGTTATCGGAAGAGGCAAAGGCCGTTCCTGACTCATCATGGTTAAGATCGGGATTATGGCAATTACTTTTTTGCCTTCCATCCAAACCTGTCGCAGGAATCTGGGTATCATTGGTAGGGGAGATCGAACGACCAATGAAGGGATAGAGCATCCTGGCCCATGGCCCGATTGTCTGGACGGAAAGAGTAGTAATTCTCTGACAATTTTAGTAAGTAGCCATCAGGTCGATCTGAAGTATGCCCCACCGATGAACGATCCATTAGAAGACTGTTGGATGAAGCCTCCATTCTCCTGGAAGAATTTCTGTTCTGCTGAGGAAGTCCGCAGTAACACTCTCTGAACCAGGAAGATAGATTGCTTTCAGACCTTGGAGACTGTTCATGGCCACTTTCATCAAGGGAGCTAATTCCTTCAAGAGCAATCTGCTTCTTGTGTCTACTAGGTTGTTCACATACGAGGCTCAGTTGTCCGTTTTGATCCCAAAATTTTTCGATCAGCAGAAGGAATTCCAAGATGGCTCTGTAAATAGCTCTTAGTTCCCTTAAATGTGAGTGTAGACAACTCTTTTCTCGGGTCCACTTACTTTGTTTCTATTTGGAATTGAAGTGGGCACCCCATCCAAAAGAACTTGCATCTGTTGTAATAACATTCCAAGGAGGTTCCTTCAACGGGAAACCTGTCAACAAATTATTTTTGCCCTTTCACCAGTTCAATCCTTTTCTCACCGGCAGGGGCAGAGTTATTCTTTGCTCCCAATCTGCTTCTACTCTGTCGAATTGAAGAAGGAAGCAATTTTGAATAGGGCGAAACTTCCACTAGGCCCATTTCACCAGTCCGACAGATGAGGTCAGAGAACCCAGGAGACTCATAACTTCTCTTGCTGATGCCTTTTCAATATATTGTAGATTTTGTAGATATATGGTTAGATTCCGATTTTGTCTCGGATGTCTAGGGCTCTTTCTGAAGAGAGGAACACATGGGCTGAGATTGTATCTATCACTGCTCCAAGGAATACATTTTTTTGAGAAGGAAGTAGGGAGCTCTTCTCAATGTTCAGAAGCCAATCGTAATCTCAAAGAATGTTCATCGTCACTAGAGTATGATGAGCCACTTTTCGGTGGGACGGACCTATGATGAGGACATCGTCCAAGTAATGGAAGATTTCGATTCCCTTACTCTTATGAAGGCTATTAAAGTGACAAGAAGAACTTTTGAGAATGTTCTTGGTGCCAAGCTAAGACCAAACGGAAGGCCCCGGAATTGAAAGTGTCTTCCTAGAGCCCAGAATTTGAGAAATTTTACATGATCGCAGTTTATAGGGAGTTGGTATTAGGCATCCTTCAAGTCTATAGAAGTCATCCAATCCCCTTTTTTGATGCTCTTTAAGATGGTCTGTAAGGATTCCATTTTGAACGTTCTCACGTCAAGCATGGAATTTACTCCTTTTAAGTTCAGAATCAGACACCACTTTCCTTGGGGTTTTGGAACCAAAAACACTGTGGAGTAAACTCCTTTGAACCTTTCCTCCTTCAGAACTTCTTCTATAACCCCTTGTTCCTGAAGAGTAGAGATGCATTTCCTCATGGCTCTTCGTTTGATGCCCGACAATACCATGGACTTCCTGAAGACAGCAGATTTCGGGTAAGAGGAGAATTCTATACTGTAACCTTCTTTTATAATAGAATTGACCCAGACGTCTGTGACATCCCCGAGGCCTGGAGACCTTCAGAAGTTCTTTCCGGAAATTCTAGATCCTCTCCCTCTGGAAGCCTTATTGGATGATGAATGAGAGAAGCCTTTTTTTCCAAGAGCAATTTCTAGAATACTCCCTTCCTACGTTATAGCTTCTGCTGTCCCAAAAGGACCGGTCCTTAAAGCGTTTAGTCTTCTAAGGAGAGGAAAAAGTCTTCCTTCTTTCTTGTGGCAAAAGCTCTTTTGCCATCTGCAGACTTTTGTATGGCGTCATCCAGAATCTTACCGAATAATAAATCCCCCTGGAATGGAAGGCCACACAAAGATGCCTTGGAGGCATAGTCAACTCCCCATGAATGAAGCCATAGGGCCCTTATAGAGGCCACAGTTAAGGCCATACCTTTAGCATTCATACGAGTGATGTCAAAAGAGGCTTCCAAACAAAATTCTATAGCAAGGCTGACGTCCTTGAGACTTTCCACGAGATGTTCCCTGTGGACTCCATGGTCAACATCCTCCTGCAGATTTGCGAGGCATACTCTTAAGGCCCTAGAGAGAGTGGTTAGTGCCACTGCAGGATGGAGGGCGGAGCCTAGGGCTAAGTAAGATTTTATGAGATCCCTATCCATAGGTTTTTCCATAGGTTCTCCAAGGTAAGCCATGGAGTCAATGAGGAGCATAATTTTCTTAGCCATATTAATCACGGCAGCATCTATTTTTAGGATTGAGTTCCATACTTGGCTGTCATTGGCAGAGTAGGGATATATCCTCGTAAGCTTATTCTTTAATGTGGATTTTCTTTCAGGCTTGTTCCATTCTTGAAGGAACGTGTCCCTAATTGAAGAATGCACCGAGAATGTTGACCTATTTCCTCACATTCATCTGAGACCTCCCACATATCAGGGTCTTCCTCAGAGCATGAAGACTGAGGTTCTGCTCTGTGTCTCTTACATGGACCTTTTTTATCCGTGGTGGACCTAAAGCCCCAGCAATGGCTTGGGAAATCCAGAGTTAAGGTCGTTCTGTTGGGAACTCCTATTGGAAGAATCCGCTATTTCAAATAAGCATTCTCTGCAGGGGTTCCTTCCCTGAGGTGCAGAGGACGAACAGTTCACGCATATATTGGTTTTATCCCTTGATTTTCTTGGGGGTGAATCCAATTGTTTGCTGGGGCTCAAAGAAAGCCATTTATAAACATATATTACAGGCTAAACCTTGCACTCTTTTTAAAAAAAAAACCAGAATATTAAAAGTTATTGGCTCACCTATGTTTTCTAGAGAGGAATCTTGCAGAGGCAGAGGGAGAATCCATACTATAATGGAAATCCAAAGAAGTGTCAAAAGACCCAAATCTTCTGACAAAGAGACACAACTCAAGCAGCCAAAGGAAAAAACTCCAACTTCAATGCACCAAATCAAAGGACGTGAAGTAGTGCGCTCAGGATCGCTATCAGCAGATGCAGAATGCACACAGAGCATCAGATCATTCTGATTTAAATAGTGTCGGGGAAGAACGGTAGTTCCACGCATTTGCAGAATGCTGGAACGCACTCTATGCGTTCCAGGTGCTCGCGTCATACCCGCGCATCCCTTCTGTCCTCTGGAATGCACTACCTCGTTCCAGAAATCGAATACGGAACGATCAGCGGCAGAGAGCCCCAGCAATCAAGACAGAGAGCCACAGACAGATAAAACAAGGACAAAAGGAGGCAAAGAAGAGCATCCCTACAATGGTTCCCTCCAACTGGAGGACCCCACACTAGTATGGATCCCCATAAACTGCCATGGGGGGGAGGGATTTAGGCTCCAATTTTTAGGTAGAACCCCATGAAATACCTTGTAGCTGTGTCTCCCTCAGAACACAATATATAAATCCCACGCAGCAGTTCAGTACAGACACTGAACCTGACCCAGTTAGTCCTGCTCATGCAGGCTGTTTTCTGGGTCCTTCAAATGGAGAGGCGCTGAACTTCATTTGGAACAAACCCACGACAAACGCAGGAAGGTGGCCAAAGAAAATATGAAAAAAAGTGTTTTAAGTCCTGTAGAATCAGCTAAGGACATGAAAAAAGACTGAAGTGTAGGGGGAAGAGGGACTCTTTATACCCATCAGTCTAATTAATTATTCCTGACCTGTGACAACTAAGGGAGGAACTACCCATGAGTGATTCTGCCATGATTAGCCAGGAATATAGTTTTCTTGTCAATGAACTTAAAGGACCACTCTAGGCACCCATACCACTTCAGCTTAATGAAGTGGTCTGGGTGCCAGGTCCAGCTAGGGTTAACTAATTTTTTTATAAACATAGCAGTTTCAGAGAAACTGCTATGTTTATCAATTAGTTAAGCCTTCCCCTATTTCCTCTAGTGGCTGTCTCACTGACAGCCGCTAGAGGCGCTTGCGTGATTCTCACTGTGAAAATCACAGTGAGAGCACGCAAGCGTCCATAGGAAAGCATTATGAATGCTTTCCTATGTGACCGGCTGAATGCGCGCGCAGCTCTTGCCGCGCGTGCGCATTCAGCCGACGGGGAGGAGAAGAGGCGGATCGGAGGAGGAGAGCAGGAGGAGAGCAGGAGGAGAGCTCTCCGCCCAGCGCTGGAAAAAGGTAAGATTTAACCCCTTTCCCCTTTCCAGAGCCGGGCGGGAAGGGGTCCCTGAGGGTGGGGGCACCCTCAGGGCACTCTAGTGCCAGGAAAACGAGTATGCTTTCCTGGCACTAGAGTGGTCCTTTAAGCAAATGAATAATGAAAAAAAAAAAAAAAAAAAAGACAATGAGCCAGAGACACAATGCCACCAACCTCTGCAGAGTCTTCATCTCCAGGCAGCAGCGAGAACCTAGGTTCAAATGAAGGGGAAAAACATAAAAAAATAAAAAAGTCTGATACTTCAAAATGTACTCATAGACTGTCTACTGAAGCAGCACACTCACAAGTACAAGCAGCAGTATAGCCAGCAGCCACTCTGTATTGCAGCATATTCAGAGAAGATAGAGAACAGCAAGTACCAATAACCACAGCACACTGATAGATATAGAGGAAGAATGTAAGACTCCATCTACTTTCCCTCAGCTCACGACTAGTTTAATTGATGAACAATTAAACATTAAAAATTATTGTTTTCATTTTATATTCCTAATTTTTATTACGCAAACTTTCAAACAATTTTTATTTTATTTGGCTCGAGTGTATATGTGCAATTTCTTTAAAAATGAAATGTTTATTCCTAATGGTATAGTGTCCTACTCATTACTCAGGTGACTTTCTCCCCCGCGAGTGTTAAAAGACAACTCACCATATTTCCCACGCCACTATTTCTGCAGCTGGTCCCGCCTCCTTGGCTGAGATCACTGAGATTGTTGATTCCAGCTATTCCACAAGAAAGCATTGGAAGGCAATTGTGCATACACAGCAAAACGTCACACTGCGCTAATCCAATAATCCACGATTTCATAGAAGCGCCACCAGAAGGAGGTTAACCCTGCAGAGAAAACATTGCCGTTACTGCAGAACGGCAATGTTTTCAGTTGCAGGGTTAAAACAGAGGGCACATGGCACTGAGATTAAATGATCTGGGTTCCTTTAATCCTGTTTTGCAAACAGTATTCATCCATTTCCATAAACATCAATGGTTGAACGAAATTTGCTTAACCCCTTAAGGACCAAACTTCTGGAATAAAAAGGAATCATGACATGTCACACATGTCATGTGTCCTTAAGGGGTTAAAGGACCACTATAGGCACCCAGACCACTTCAGCTTAATGAAGTGGTCTGAGTGCCTGGTCCCTCTAGGATTAACCCTTTTTTCTATATATATATATAATATTTTCAGAGAAACTGCTATGTTTATATTAGGGTTAATCCAGCCTCTAGTGGCTGTCTCATTGACAGCCGCTAGAGGCGCTTGCGTGCTTCTCACTGTGAGAAGATGCCAGCGTCCATAGGAAAGCATTGTAAATGCTTTAATATGAGACTGGCTGAATGCGCGCGCGGCTCCTGCCGCGCATGCGCATTCAGCCAGAGAGGAGGAGGAGAGCTCCCCGTCCGGCGCTGGAGAAAGAGGTAAGTTTAACCCCTTCCTCTCCATCCAGCCCGGCGGGAGGGGGACCCTGAGGGTGGGGGCACCTTCAGGGCACTATAGTGCCAGGAAAACGAGTATGTTTTCCTGGCACTATAGTGGTCCTTTAACTAAAGATGTTAACAAATTTTGGTTAAACTGAATAGATATGTGAATACATTTTTGGATGATCTGAAACAAAAATTGTAACAAAGAAATGAACAAAAACAAGTCTTTCTGTGCACATCTCTACTCCGGAACCTAAATTCTTAAATACAGGGATTATATTAGGTGTAGATAACATTATGGACTGACTTTGGGCAATGCGGACAGCAATACGGGTTCAAAGAGAAATGTTGTTACACGTAGGAGACTGAAGGCCACTCCAGAACCTCACCTTTTTCTACTGTGACCACTGGAGGGTCAACTTGGCCTTGTGGTTGCAGGGGGTGGCAGACCTGAGATGGGTGCCCCATACTATGGCCCAAACTAGACCAACAACATAGATATTGGGGGCGCACGGCGGGGCTCGACACCCTATATTGGAAGGTGAATTAATACCTGAAATGTACTTGCTGCATACCACACAGATGTTACTACGCATGCTTTGTGTTCTACACTGCTTTGTATATCGTTAATGCAATGGGGACCTGCGTGTCCCAATGAATATTTTTTCACACTTTGGTATATACCTTCATCTGCTCTCTTACAATACCCATAAAACAGATATACAAAAAAAAAACTTGGCCTTGTGGTCATTGTACAGCGCAACAGAATTTGCTGGCGCTATATAAATAATAAAATTTGCAGAAAAAATGCAAATTGTCTGCCAGTATTTTCTGAAAACATGCTGAATTCATCTTGCCATCAATTTTCACAAGATTCCCCGTGTCTTTAGTGCTTCCACCCCAGAAACATCAGTGAGCCACCACCATGCTTCACAGTGGGGATGGTGTTCTTTCCACTATAGGCCTTGTTGAGCCCTCTGCAAATATAGTGTTTATGGTTGTGACCATAAAGCTCTATTTTGGTCTTGTCAATACTACAATACTACTATATTACAGTGTGCCAGAAGCTGTGATGCATGTCGGGCATATTGTAACCAGGCTTTTTTTTTTGGTGGCATTGGCACAGTAAAGGTTTCTTTCTGGCAACTCGACCATGCAGCTAATTTTTGTTCAGGTATTGTTGTATTGTGCTCTTTGAAACAACCATGCAGCCTTTTTCCAGAGCAGCCTGTATTTCTCCTCAGGTTACCTGTGGGGTTTTCTTTGTATCCCAAATAATTCTTCTAGCAATTGTGGCTGAAATCTTTCTGGGTCTACCTGACCTTGGCTTGGCATCAAGAGATCTCCGGATTTTCCTCTTCTTAATAAGGGATTGAACAGTACTGACTGGCATTTTCAAGGCTTTGAATATCTGTTTTATATCTTTCTTCATAAAGTTCCATTACCTTGTTATGCAGGTCTTTTGACAGTTTTCTGCTCCCCATGGCTCAGTACCTAGCCTGCTCAGTGCATCCATGTGAGAGCTAACAAACTCATTGACTATTTATGCACAGACACTAATTGCAATTTAAAAATGCACAGGTGTGGAAAATTAACCTTAAATTGCCATTTAGCCTGTGTGTGCCACTTTGTGTCTCTGTAACTGTCAGGGTACCTGCGGTCTATACCTCCGAAAGAGGTAGAGACTTAGCTGTCCCTCCATCCAGACGGCCTGATGGCTCCCTTCCCCACGGTCTATCCGGTCATGCAAGGCCGGCCGCGAGGGAGTGACTGCCTTTTACAGCATCTAGGCAGGAAGTTGTCATCAGGACACTCCTCCGGAACGACCTGTCACTCAATTGCTGCAGGACCAATCAGGAAGCCTCGGAGGCGTGGTTACTGCTCTGAACAGGGTATTTAACAGAGCTTCGTTCATTAGCTCATTGCCCTGTCGTGGTTCTAGCTTGTTCTAGTCACTCAGTGCTTGTGTATTCTATTATCCCTTTTGGTTTTGACCCGGCTTGTTTACCTTACTCTGCTTATCTCTGTTACCCTTGATTCGGCTTGTCTCTCGCTTACCTGTCTTCTGTTACCCTCGACCTCGGCTTGTCTTTGACCATTCTATACTGTACTACTTACGTTAGTCCGGCCATTCTAAGGTCCGGTATACGTATCTGGCTACTGTTTGTACTCTGCGTGTTGGATCCCTGTCCCGATCCTGACAGTAACAAGGGAAACTTTTGATCAGGGCCATTTGGGTGATTCCTGTTATCATTATGATTTAAAAAGGAGCCAAAGAGCTATGTGATAATAAATGGCTTCATATGATCACTATCCCTCATTAAAATACATATTTTTTTGCATGATCAGTCATATTTTCCAAAATCAATGCCAAAATGTCACAATTTCTGCCAGGGTATGCAAACATTTGAGCACAACTGTAGGTAGAGTAAAACTATACCATTATCAATAACATGTGTGCATTCCTAATACTATAGTGTGTACCTTTCCTTATCTATTTCTAACCATTCCCAAAGGGCACATTTAACCCTCTCGGTTTCTTCCCATGCGAGAAAAAATATAGATCCATGCTTGTTACTAAAAAGAAAATGTATTCTCCCATGTGGGGGTTTTATAGAATGTGTATACAAAAGTATATAAACTTTTGTTAAAAAATATTTACTTCCAAAATCATACCCATTATGGGACTGGTCCTCCCTATTATAATGGTCTTCACTTTTCTGATAGTTAATCTAACAGATATCAGAACATACCATTGTGATTTCCTCCAATTTTACCACAAATGTATAAAAGAGGACCCTGATGTTCTGGAGATTAGTTAGCGTCTACAGTGTTCTTCCACTCGTATCATGATAAACTATGCCTGTACGCAGTTCACCTTGTGAATGGGCACATTGCGGTTATAAAACAAGGACTTAATCCAGACTATTGCAGCAAACTTCTAATTACAGAATCTACCACAATATCATTGCATAATATATTCTAAAGAAGTTTGCTCAGTGAAACGAACTGGCTTAGTTGTAACCATAAAAAATAATAATTTAGAATTCCTACACCAAACTTTATATTGGTACTATGCAGTAATTTGAGTAACTAGATGATGTCTGATTCATAACTCCAGAAGAGTATATAATAATAATAATAATAACAAAGTATTTAACCAGGAAAGGTACATTTAGATTACTCTGGTTTTCAAGTAAGTCCTGGGGATGTTAGCTTAGGCCAACATCCAGGGGTTGTTGTTACTGTGACAAACTCCCCTTTTCAAGCGAGTTTGCCACGAGTTCCTGGAGGAGCCTGCCCACACTATGGACCCTGTAAAATGAGATGTAAAGGTCTCAGTCCGGAACCGAACAGCCACACAAACCAGAGACCACCCTGGACCTTGTTACGCCTAATTGCTACTTTGTTCATGGATACAGAAACTCCCAAACACCGCTGGACTACCACCTGCATTCAGTTCTACAACCCTTAGAAAGACACTGTTTGGTAGAAACGTTCCCACAAACAATCCAGGGTAAGATTATTGACTATGTTCGGTAGTTTGAAGACGACTGCCGGTCTAAATTATGACTTCCAGGAACATGCTTTTTGGATGGCCCTTGCATGGGGACCTGCATATAAGGCAGTTGTACTTGTCTAGTTACTGGGGTAAAGGGCTATTCTTTAATCAGTGTTCCAACGGGGAAAGTGTCGTCCAGTGGGGGTGTCTAGAGCGGTTGCAGGACCCCAGTTCCGTCACAGGGAGCGCCGTCATAGTTACTATTACCCAATTTAATGGTACTAACTTTATCTACCTCAGAAGGATGAAGGATCTAAGACCAATACTGGTACACTTTCCAACATTCCAAATGATGCTTTCCATTGCACATTTTGATCTTGGGCTGGTTTGTGATAGCTTTGCCAAAAGAAATCCTGGAACATGAATTCCAGATGAACATTTTTTTTTTATTTTTTTTTTTAAATATTATATCCAGAGGCAGTTTAAAACAATGTTATAAGGGTTGTAAAAGGATATAATATTTTACATAGTACAGCACTAGAAGATTCTATGAGCTTGTGTGCCCCAAACATTTGCAAAGTTAATTTCTCCAATTTACAATAAAAGACCTTACAATTGAGCAGCTCAGATCTAATTAGGAAGAATGAATATGATTTGATGTGTTGACAAGGTGGCATTTTATGATGGAGCTATGTTGAAAGTTACTTAACTATGCATAGTATGAACAATCTATTAACCTTATGAAGACTGCATGTCTGTATACTTAATATTATACAACTTTTACCAATGGTTTGAACATACCTACTAAAATCAGAAGTGAAGAATCGGGACGGGGTGGGTGGGATCGTGAGGTCGCATCATCAAGTGACACAACTCATGTCACTAGCAACGCCCATAATGGCCAGGCTCACCTACTGACAGGCCGTCTGGTCGGCTCCTCAGCCTTCAGGATCATGTTGAGAGCGCTGCTAAAGCACTCCCCTAGTGCCAGCTGCACAGTGCAAGTACTACTAATGAGGCATTCTCACTGTGCTGTCTGAGGACAGTTCCCTGATGTCACAAGATACCAGGGAACTGAAGTAAGATAGGACTCTGAAAGCCCCGAGATTGACTGAAATAACAAAATCAGCATATTGAAAGAGTTGTAAACATATTTATGGAAATTAGATAACCTGGGGCATTGACTACTTAAATGGGCACTTATCTCCTACTAGCTTTGCTGTGTTACTGGACACTGTAGGTTAGAAAGGGAATTGTAAACAGGAAGCTTGGGTAAAGGAGGCTGGCTTGAAGGGACTCTCCAGTGCCAGGAAAACAAACCGTTTTCCTCGCACTGCAGGTCCCCTCTCCCTCCCAACCCCCATCCCAAGTTGCTGAAGGGGTTAAAACCCCTTCAGTGACTTACCGGTATCCAGCGCCGATGTCCCTCGGCGCTGGTTCAAGATCCGCCCACGCTCCTCCCTCGCCGTCATCCGGCGGGGGAGAACTAATGCGCATGCTATAGGGATTTCAGCGACGCTTGAGGTCCTCACATAGCGTGAGGACGTCCAGCGACGCTATAGAAATGTGTCCTATAAACCCAGAAGTGCCCTCTAGTGGCTGTCTAGAGGAGTTAACTAGTGGCTGTCTAGAGGAGGAGTTAACCCTGCTTTATGAAAACTGCAATATTTACAGTTGCAGGGTTAAGGGGAGTGGGAGTTGGCACCCAGACCACTCCAATGGGCAGAAGTGGTCTGGGTGCCTGGAGTGTCCCTTTAAATGGTCAGCCTAATAGAAAGATCATGATCTCAATCCTGCAGTCTCACTGCTCAATTCTCTGTTTAGGAGTGAAATCAATATTTCTGTAGCCCTAGCCACTCTCCCCATGGCTATCAATTTACACTTCCTAAAATATAAATTTCAATCCTATGTTCAGTGTAAGGATAGTGTTTCCTTTAGACTTTCAGAAGGAAAGTAAGATATGGGTTGAAGACAAAGATTAGCTGTCATTAACCGTCCTAAGTGCACTCCGGATGGCTAGAGAGACATTATAAGCACCACAACAGCACACTAGTTGTAGGGGCCAGGAGCCTCCAAATGTAATCAAACGATAATATGTTAAACTAATTATGATTTAAAAAAAAGTTTTTTTACACATACATTGTTGTGTCCGGAGTTCATGTGGTAAACGCAAGATAATACTTCTGCTCTATCATACCACGTTTGTACAGTATTCAGTGGCTAAGAATATCAGCTAAGAATGTTCACCGTGGTCACCAGACATAGCAAGTTAAGGGTCAAGGTTAAACATCACCCACAAATGGCACCATAACTAATACAGTCACTTTTGTATTTATGATGCTTTGAGGGTTTTTTCACTAAACAGTACTTTGAACTCAAGGCGATTTTAAAATAGCTTCTCCCATAAAGGAAAAGTAAGCTAGAAGATGCACTGAAATATGTAATATACTTATATGTATGCATCACAAAATAACACACTGGGAGCTCAAAATACATGAAAGCTTTTATTTTACCTAGAAAAAAATTACAGTATTATACAAATTAAAACTACCATCTGATATTTTAAAAAAGTCTATAAAAAAAAAGCCTTTTCCTATGTTACAATATTTATAAAACATGTAATTATTGAGATCATGACACTGACAGGGTTATTCACTAAAGTGAGAATTCAAAGTGAATTTTTAAATTGAAGGACAATTTAATTCCTCAAACAATTGGCGAAAAAGTAAATCCTAAAGACTGGACATGTACCAGTTAGTATACTTAAAGGGATACTATAGTCACCAAAAGAATGTCAGCTGAATGAAGCAGTCTTGGTGTTTAGATTAATTTAAAATGTCTTATCTCTTGCTCCGTTAATATCATGGTAGACCCTGCAGGAGCCTCCTATGTGTGACTAAAGTTTAATTTACAGAGCAGGAGGTGAAAACTTTTAGAAAAAATTACATTTGATTTAAAATGAAACCATTTTTGTTCATGCAGGCAGTGTCAGTCACAGCCAGGGGAGGTGGGGCTAGTGCTGCATAAACAGAAATAACAGCGATTTAACTCCAAATTGGCAGAGAATTGAGCAGTGAGACTGCAGGGGCATGATCTATACACAAAAACTGCTTCATGAAACTAAAGTTGTTTTGGTGACTATAGTGTCCCTTTAAAAGTATGTAAATGTGTAATTATAGTTTACTAGTCTTTTAGGCAGCACAATGTACAACAGATATGTTATTATACCAATCAGGTCTCCAGATACAGCTTGGACTGTAATGTGCATTTAATATCAGCAACTCAAACAGCCTTGCTACAGCCCAATGAGATACAATTATTACTGGGGTCTCAAACTCCAAGCAGTCACAGCTTGGTTATTAAATGTTTGTCTATCCTTGGCAATTAGTATTTCAATTCGTTACAATACGATTTTACTGAACAGACCCACTGGGTCAGTTTTGTCTTCTTCAAAGGGCAGCACTCAGCACCATAACAACCGCTTACCCTTTCAAAAAACACAGAATCCACAGCTACTTCCGGATCAGAGACAACGACTATCTCCCAGGAATTTCCTCTACTTCCGGTTGGCTTCGCTCCCAGCGTGCACTTTGACACCACTACGGCGAGCGGAAGGGCTCACTCTCTAGCGGTATAATAAAAGGGGACCCCTTGTGGGCTGGGAAAGCATCGCGCGCTCTTGCTCTTTGCGCATGCGTAGCACAGCAACGGCGAGCCGCCTCTCGCGCGTGCGCCATGAGTTCCTTGCCGCCTCGTTCCGCGCATGCGCGGGGCTCTGGATCTGGGAGGCTGCGGTTGACGAGGATCCCGGCAGCACCGGAGGGCGGAGACCGGCCCCGAGAGAACCGTGTGAGCACCAAGGGAATAGGGTAGGGTTGTTGGTGGAGGTGGTAGCAGGTTTCCTCGCTGTCAGTGTCTGGCCTGGCTGTGTTAGAGGCTCAGAGTGGAGCTGCAGGTTGCATGTCCAGCCCTGGGGCTAGTAGCCACAGTGAATGGGCTATCTACCAGTACAGGCTCAGGTGGGTTATGCACACGTTCAGGCTCAGGGAATGGCTGACCTCTGGTACTCACCATGCTGTGGACTACATCTCCCATGATTCCCAACTAGTTAGTGGAAAGCCCACAGTCCTCCAGCTGTTGTGAAATCTGTTCCCCTTATGCACAGCCATGTTGGACGAGCCAGATAAAAATGTAATTCTGGTGGCCACATCCCTGACTCTTATTGCGACTCTACAAAAGAGATGGCCTGTGACTTGTAGATTCCATTAATTGATGATGGATCCTTTTCATTATAGCATTTGAAGGCTGCTTACTACATGGTATCAATGTTCATGTGTTGCCCAAAAGTAACAAATTGTTAGAGAAGGAATGTGGTGGATTTAGCAACCATAAGCATAGTCTGCAACAGTCATGGTACCAAAGCTTTAATTTAAAGGGGCACTCCCGGCACCAAAACAACTTAAGCCAAGTGAAGTTATTGGTGCCAGGAGACCCCAAGGGGCACTCTTATCTGAAGAATGAGAACGGTTTAACCCCAAAGTTGCCTTCAGCAGAGATCTCCCCTCCTTGGAAATCAACTTATCTTTTCCAAGCCAGTTTTGTGAATGGGGAGTAGCAGATTAGTTAACTGGCCAATCTCAGCCAATCAGCTGCGCTACTGCCTGGTGGCACTCCCCAGATCCTGAAAGTTAAATTTCTGGTCTGGGGGGAGCTGAGATCGCCACTGGAGGCAACTTTAGGGGCATCCTGGCAACATAACTACATTTTATAAGTTGTTTTGGTCCCCGGAGTGTCCCTTTTTTTTTTCTTTTTAAAGCTTTTGTTATTTTAGTTAACTTTTACTGTCCTGTTTTTGTCTGTATTTGGAAGCATCTACCCCCCCCCCCCCCCCCCCTCTAGTAGGCCTTGTAATGGGAATAATTTGGTATTTTCGCAGTTTAGTTTGAATCAGCATTGGGTATTACTTTATATGTATGTTAGTAGCAAAGGACAAATATGACCTGTATTTTTTATTTTTTTATTACAGCTATCCATACTCTTTAAGTTGAATATAGTATAATGAAGCATTTCCCATGCTTTGGAGAAATGAATTCGTGCTTTGTAAAATTTGTTCTACCTGAAAGCACCTATTTTAATACCTGACATCTCAGTGTAAAAGGTCTGCATTCTGTGGAATATGTGTGATTCCATTTAAAAGGTCTCAGAACCTGGGGTATGAAATAACAAGTGTTGGCAAGACACCTGTAATCTGAAAACTTACAAATAAACTAATCCGAAGCTTGTCCTTGCTGTTCAGGTTTATTAAAAAGACCAAACTATGTGGCAAATACAGATCTACCAAAAAGTCCTTGCCCCGGGTTGAAGGGGAGGAAAAAGGAAAGAATAAAATAGGAACCTTAAAGTGACACTGTAGTCACCAGTTCAACTACATGTATTCCCAACCCTATAGTGTTAACATGACCATCTAGCCTCCACAAATATAGTAAAAATCTTACTGTATTCAAGCCAGGTGTAAATCTGCATGCTGCGACTCAGGAAAATCAAGCAGTCTGCTGACATGTGACATCCTGATCCAATCACAGTGCTTCCCCATAGGGTTGGCTGAGACTGACAAGGAGGCAGATCAGGGACAGAGCCAGCATGATTCAAACACAGCCCTGGCCAATCGGCATCTCCTCATAGAGATTAATTAAATCAATGAATCTCTATGAGGAAAGTTCAGTGTCTGCATGCAGTGGGAGGACATACTGAATCACAGGATGCTCGTGCACTGCAGATCTGAGTGGATGGAGGCATATTATGCCTCCATCAACTCGGAAGTCCCTCTGGTTCACTCTGAGTGACTGCATCTGGAGTTGTTCCTAGCTTTCAATGTAAACACTGTATTTTCTCAGAAAAAAGTGTTTACATGAGAAGCTGCAGGGAGCTATAGTTCTCACCTGGAAAAACCTCATTAAGCTGAAGTTGTTCAGTTGACTATAGTGTCCCTTTTATAGAAACACAATACGTTTCGTGTTCATTCGTAGACACTTTATTTACACAGTTGCTACTCTTAGAGCTCTTGAATCACACTGTCAAAATTAGTGTTATACTGCATACTTTGTGTATCAAGTGTAATTTGTTACAACTTTTCTCCAGGCTGCACTATCTACACCCACAAAAAGTATCTACCTATGGGTGAGACATCAGGTGATTAGCTAAAATGTGTGTGTGTGTGTGTGTGTGTGTGTTATGGTTGACTGTTCCCATTTGTGTCTTTAAGAGCATGCACATGGGTGTGACATCCACACTAATGCATATTGTGTTACACTTTACTCAGAGCGTTCTGTGGACCAGTATTGCATGAATCTACTGGGGTGACCTCATGGGCAGTGATGAAGCATATTAACCTTTGGGACATGCTAACGGTGGTGGGGTTGAGTCTTTAAGTGAAGTAAGGACCAGTGATACCCTATTCAAATACTGCTCTCATTAAAGACCATGTCGCATGAGCAGAAAATCGTATGCTGTCATATTTTGACTACAATTTAACAACTTTGTACAGTCATGAATCATTCTGAGTTAAATGCTTTAATGATCGTGTCTTGAATTACATATTCATTTATTATGGTGGTCATCATGTACCTAGTCATCTTTTGAGCTTTTCAGAGGGCACTTGTTTAGCTGACAGAGGAACCTGTAGTACAGCCCTAAAATAATTAATTGTATGCATAATATTCTGTTGGAGTGGCCTAAAAACATTTAACCCCTTAAAGGGAAACTCCAGTGCCAGGAAAACAATCCGTTTTCCTGGCACTGCAAGTTCCCTCTCCCTCCCACCCACCAATCCCCGGTTACTGAAGGAGTGAAAACCCCATCAGTCACTTACCTGAGGCAGCGGCGATGTCCCTCGTCGCTGCCTCCTCCTTCTGACTCCGTCGGCCGGTGGGCGAGACTGATCCCGCCCACCGGCCGAGGAGACCTAATGCGCTGCCGCGCATGCGCATTAGCGCTCCCCATAGGAAAGCATTGAAAAAGATTTTCAATGCTTTCCTATGGGGAAATGAGTGACACTGGCGGTCCTCACACAGCGTGAGGACGTCCAGCGACGCTCTAGCAAGGAAAATCCTTGCTAGAAATCAGGAAGTTCCCTCTAGTGGCTGTCTAGTAGACAGCCACTAGAGGTGGAGTTAACCCTGCAATGTAATTATTGCAGTTTATAAACTGCAATAATTACAGTTGCAGGGTTAGGAGTAGTGGGAGTTGGCACCCAGACCACTCCAATGGGCAGAAGTGGTCTGGGTGCCTGGAGTGTCCCTTTAAGGACACGTGACATGTCATGATTCTCTTTTATTCCAGAAGTTTGGTCCTTAAGGGGTTAAAGGAACTGGGATTGACTCTTCTGTTATAATACATTTATGAAAATTTCCAAAATTGAATTTGTAATGCATTTAATCTAAAAAAAAAAAAACCAAACATACTTGTCCAGGAAGTAGAAGGAAAATCTGCCAATCCTTGTTTCCGTTAAATGGTAAATGTCCCAGTAATTCATGCCAAGCAGCAATTTATGGGGTATGTAGTTCAACCGTGGTAATTGTTTTTATTTATGAGGTAAAAACTAACCAATTGACTGGGGCTGATTGCAGTTAAATTGCTTAATTGGAAACTATAGCTAGGAATAGAAAACTGTATTCTCAGCACTAGACATCTGCCACCCACTTTGGGGCAAATTACCTCAATGCTTTCTTATGTTTTTTTTTTTTTTTTAACCCTTTAATGTAAACATTGCAGTTTCTTAAAACGGCTATGTTTTTTTTTATGTTGCAGGATTAAGATTACATGTGTACTGCATCCAAACCACTTTAACCCCTTAAGGACCAAACTTCTGGAATAAAAGGGAATCATGACGTGTCACACACGTCATGTGTCCTTAAGGGGTTAATGAGATTTAGGGTTCATAAACAAAGGGATTTAACTCCTAAATGGCATAGGATTGAGCAGTGAGGCTGCAGGGGCATCTTCTATACACCAAAACTGCTTCATTAAGCTAAAGTTGTTCAGGTGACTATAGTGTCCCTTTAATGTTTTCTTTGGCTAAAAACAGATAAGCCACTTACTGTTTTGACCGTGAAAGGCTCATGCCATTGTAGTTTAACTGGTGGATGTCCTGTGTTTGACTATAGTTATGCCAAGTTACTATTCTACCGGCAGCAGATTACTCTTGTAGAGTTCCTCCTAAAGTATGCTTTGTGTAGCTCTAAGCACGGCCCAGTTGGTTGTATAAAAGGTTTTTGAGCAGTATGTCACATTTCATAAAACAGGTCTTGCGTATTGCTTGTAAATGTGACTGTAGATTAAGTGGTACAGCATATGTATGTATATTGACAGACCCATTATAAAATACATTCTCGCACATCTTCAGTGCAGCATCTGTGCTCCTGGGAAGCATTGTAGGGCAGCACACAATGCATTATGGATGCATATCTGCATTACCCACCTCTTTAGCCGAGCATGAAAAATATATTAAAAAAAATAGTAATAACATGGGCTGACTTGTTGAAGTGAAGATTCTTTATTTCATCATGGTTAAAAATAGATCGACGTCTCGGTCCGCACAGGGACCTTCTTCAGGATAAAATGGTATGTATATTACAATACACTTAAAAACAAGAAACAAAACTGCCTACAACAAAAAATACTAGAGTAAAATGCTAGACAGACATTTTATTATACTTGCTTAAAGGGATAGTATAGTGCCAGATGTACAAAGCTGTATTCCTGGCACTATTCCTCCTCCCCCTCCCATTAAATAAAGGGCAAAAAAAACACCTTTTTATCCACTTACCTCATCACAGCGCTGATTTTCTAAGGGCGCCCATCACACAGATGTGGGCATCACATTCCTGGAAGGCAACAAGGCCCCAGGCCAAGACTGTTACAACAAGCTACTACAAGAAATTTAGGAAGGACCTCATTCCACACCTAACCTATACAATCACTTCCTACAGGGGGCACTCTGGACTCCGATATGGCCGTGGTGAATGTCCTCTTAGTCCCCAAACCGGATAGGGTCGAAAACTATAGGTCTGTAATTGGAAGCTATCTCCCTAATTAATTAGGACTTTAAAATGTTTGCCAACATTTTACCCACCAGACTCCGCTCCTCACACGTATGATCTGTCCTGACCAGGTTGGCTTTATGCCCCCCATTGGGGAGTGGTAACTTGGCACATGACAGAAACCGGGAAGCCTTCTTTGTCGAAAGCCTTCTCGGCATCTAATGCGAGTGCCAGAGTGAAATGGCAATATCTATTTAGGCTGCTTGAATCCCTTGGCTTCCCGGAGTTGTATATTGCGGTGATACATGCCTTATATGCCGGAGTGCGAGCTCAAACGATTATCATTGGAGCTAGTCAGATACCATTCAAACTGAGTAATGGGACCTGGCAGGGATTCCCACTGTCCCCTTTTATAGTCTGCGATTTTCCTGGAGCCAAAGCTACAAGATATTAGACCACTTCCACACATGAGGGGTGACAACAGCGGGCCAACAATTTAAAGTGTCGGCATACACGGATGACATACTCCTTATACTCGCAAAGCCACTCCAGTCGCTGGAACACCTCATTGTGTTGCTGGACCAGTACAAAGTTCTCTCAGGCTATAGAGTTGATTAAATCAATGGCAATGCCCTTCCACCTCTCAGCTCCTGACACGACATTGATGCACACTAGATATAACTTAAGAATCACGGACATAGCAATACGCTATTTAGGTATGCAGCTCACGGCAGACCATACCCATCTAGTTAAATAAAACTACCCTCCGTTGTTCCGCACCTTAATTAAGGATCTGGAGTAATGGAACCAATCTCACGAATCAGTAGATTACAGTCCTTGAAAATGAACGTTCTTCCCAGAATACATTCTTTTCCAGACACTGCCAATCCGAATCACGGGAGGTGACCTAGCGAACTTGTAACAAGCAGGGCCGGATTAACATAGGGGCTGATGGAGCTGCAGCTCCAGGCCCAGGCCCATGGAATAGGCCCATTGATTAAAAAAAAAAAAAAAAAAGTGGTGGTTTTTTTTATATATTTTTTTTTTTTACACACTACTCTTAGGGTTGCCAGGTATTTATCATGTATTTCTTAGGGTTGCCAGGTATTTCTCAGAAGTATTTCTCAGGTATTTGAGGCTGCCTAGCCGGTGCCGGTATTGCAGTAATACCGACAATACAAATAAATGTCTGTCTCAGTATAAACAGAGATTATTCTGAAATACCAGCGCTGGACAGTAGGGGTCGCTGTTTGTGTGGAGAGAGGCAGTGATAAGAAGGTATGGCATCTCCCTCACTGCCTCTCTCTACTCACTGATCCGCGAGGGAGCAGCTCTGCACAGAGAGTCCAGACAGCAGCTCCAAGACATGGGGACCTTGAGACACTAGGGACACAGTGGCCCCTAGTGTGTGTCCCCTTGTCTCCCAGCCACTGTCCCTAGTGTCTCAGTGGCCCCATGTCTCCCAGTGTTCCCATGTGTCCCCATGTCTTTCATGACATCGGGACACAGACTCTAAGGGAGACATGAGGGACACAGACTCTAAGGGACACTGGGAGACATGAGGATACAAACACTAGGGGACACTGGGCGACATGGGGACACTGGGACACTGAGACACTAGGGGACACTGAGAGACATGGAGACACTGGGGGGGGGGGGGCAGGAAGACATTGGGACACTGGGCGACTTTGAGACCTAGGAGACATGGGGCACTCCAAGCAGTCCATTTGCACAACCGCAAACTCCCCACTTGCACAAGGTTGGATACCAAGCTAGCCATGTCCCGTTCCTTGTCCTCACTGATGTCATTGAAGGTCTCTTCCTCCACCCAGCAAAGTACAACACCAAGGGTCCCCGAAAGGTGACAACAAGCCCCCTGTATTTCTTTTTTTTTTTTAAATGTACACTATTGTTACACCAGATATGAGTTGCACTGGTGTGACACTGTGCCCTGGCAGGCCCTGAAATGCACATGTGTAAAGGAAACTGACTGCTATTATATTACAGTCCAAAAAGTTTTTTGTTTTTAAATGCAAGCTATTGTGACACCAGATATGAGTGGTGGCACTGGCCAAGAGGGCACAGTATACGCTGTGAGCCTGACGCACATGCTGGCAGGCAGGCAACTGCAATTAGATTACACAGAAAAAAAAAGCAGACTGATGTTCTAGCCCTAAAAAGGGCTTTTTGGGGTGCTGTCCTTACAGCAGAGATCAGATGAGTCCTTCAGGATTGTAGTGGACACTGAATACACTAGCCTAGATATCGATTTCCCTATTAAATCAGCAGCAGCTACACTGTCCCTCCTCTCACTAAGAATGCAGCTTCCGGGGGGTGGGGCCTAGCTGTCATGGAGGAAAGACTCACTTCGTGTGAGCTCCCTCAATATCTCACTTTAAGCAGCTATCAACAAGCGAATTTCACCCCAGAAGGGGATGACCCAGCAATGTTGCTCCTACCTGACCGACCCGACATGCTTAATAGCGGTCAGCAACTCGACAGAGTCTTACTTACCTCCGCGTGGCAAGTGTGGCCTGGTGCTCACCGGGCGGGAGAGGCGGCCGATCTCCTGATCCTGGGATGCCCAAGAGCAGCTACTTCCCGGCAGCTCCGTTACCCCCCCCTCGGACCGGTGGGGTTATCCCGGTCCACCCCTGAGAGGCTGTCTGGAGCTAATGGACGCACAGAGCACAGCCGCCCAGGCTGACATACTCATCTGTGACTCTCCCAATATGTCGGCAGCCGCGTGTCCTCCTGGTACCAGCAAAGCATGGCAGGCTATTGAGTCTAAGCTGGACAGACTCTTTAATCAATTTTGGAAGCAAATAACAAGCAGGAAGCCCCAACAAGCTCCACCACAGCTTATCGAAGCAGTCCCAATTAAAATCCACCAACGCAAAAGGCGTTGAAGATGGGACCGGAGGCACAAACAGAAATGCAGAGCCTGCCCCACGTCAAGCACTCGCCTACACCTTAAGCCACCAAAATCCCGCACCGGACGTGAAGCACCACCGGGACAGATCCGACCACCCGACCAAACAAGCTTCTGGCACTCAGCCAGAGACTTGCCTTTGTTGTTCCAGGTATCAGGGACTCCCAGGGTCTGCACCTGGCGCCCAGAAGGGATCGGATGAGCACAAGCAGTAAACAGCAGCCTGCCAAGCATGTCCCACTATAGCCGATCCTCCACACCATGCCTTTGATCATATGAACTGCTCTCTGCACATTAACTAGTCGTAAAGTAGCAAGCGTTTAAACGTCATTATTTCACCTCCTAAAGAGTTTATTGTCATAGTTCCTTACATGCCTTTACCTTAACCGTTCATGTATTATGTTATTCACTAGTCTCATCTCATGGGGCGACTCACACTTGATTTATAACTAGTGGTGGAGCTACTGATATAAATACACAGTTGATAACATGCAAGCTACACCCTAAACATGACAGCCATCTTTCACAACAATGTACTGCTATATACTCATACCCTCAGTGCAACTAGCCATGATATACGCACGTTCAGCCTAGCATGCTCAAATATAACACACTTCTGTCTAAAAAAAAAATATAAATAAATAAAAATGAATGCATTTTCAGAATTAATCTAAATTGTATGCTGTCTAGGAGGTGGGAGGGTCTGCTGCTGCTGATTGGCTGGAATGTGTCTGCTGACTGTGAGGTACAGGTCAAAGTTTACTCAATGATGACGACTAGGGGGTGAACCGAACATCGCATATGTTCGGCGTCCGTGGCGAACGCGAACAAGCGATGTTCGCCGGGAACTATTCGCCAGCGAACCGTTTGGGACATCACTACCTATTAGCACTCTTCCCTGGAACAAAGATGCTGGGTTGAGATAAAATCACGATTCATGGGAGCAGACCTTTCTCAATTACTAATTTTGCTCCCCAGAGAATACAGAGCCTTTGTATAGACATGTCTGGGAATTCTTAACTCTTATTAGACTATGTGACTTGACTGCAGCTAAATAACCCCTTAGCAGATTTTCCTCACCCACGACACCAATACTCTGCAACAGGGCTTTCCCACCGGCAATGAAAGCTAGAAATTATAAGGAAATGGAAAACACAGGGTTTCAGAGATATGTACACCTATATATTGAAAACTAGATGAAAGATTGCAGGAACTGGACTTTCTCTGTACAAGGGACTACTTCAGATTTTATATCCAAATGAGAGATTTTGCAAAATGTCAAAGCAGTAGCTACCACCCTACCACCCTTCTAAAGATGTGTTTCCTAGAAAAGCAGCCAGCAGGGTTAATCTTTCATGTATAGCCACATTGGATCTGAAGCGAACAAATGGGGAAAACTTAGATACACGGATCATTGGGAGACTGACTTGGGGGAAAGAGGTTGAAGGCACAGACTGGTAGGACATATGGGAGGTATGTGCCAAATCCTCCATATGTCTCTTTACAGGAAGAATACTTTAAGACCCTATTCAGGTGGTAATCCCACGTGTTTGACAGGGGTAGTGTAAGTCCCACGGTCACGTGCTGGTGCATGTGTGGAGACAAGGGAAGATATATTCACATGTGGTGGACCTGCTCTAAGTTGCTGGACTTTTGGGGGAAGGTGGTGGATCTCTGCTCCAAGGTACTGCAGGGGTGTGTTACTTTGGATCCCTGGGCGTGTACTCTCTAAACCTACTGAGGGCCTTACCAACCCAGAACAGAAATTCACAAACATGATTTACTTGGTGACCCGTAGAGCACTAGCACAGAAGTGGATTAATGCAGAATTGCCCTCACTTGTTCTAGTTATTGTTAAAATAAGGGACAATTACTTAAAGGGAATCTCCAGGGCCAGGAAAACAATCCGTGAAAACCCCTTCAGTCACTTACCTGAGGCAGCGACTATGTCCCTCGTCGCTGTCTCCCCCTCCGCGCCGCTCCTCCTCTGCATTGCGTCGGCCGGTGGGCGAGACTGATCCCGCCTACCGGCCGAGGAGACCGCATTAGCGCTCCCCATAGGAAAGCATTGAAAAATAATTTCAATGCTTTCCTATGGGGAAAAGAGTGACGCTGGAGGTCCTCACACAGTGAGGTTTCCTGCGCTATGAAGGAGGAAGTGACCTCTAGTGGCTGTCTATTAGACAGCCACTAGAGGTGGAGTTAACCCTGCAAGGTAATTATTGCAGTTTATTTAAAAAAAAAAAAAAAATGCAATAATTACACTTGCAGGGTTAAGAGTAGTGGGAGTTGGCACCCAGACCACTCCAATGGGCAGAAGTTGTCTGGGTGCCTGGAGTGTCCCTTTAATGGACAAACCGACCGCTCAAATATGAAAAACACCCTGAAAACCTTCCACAAAGGGACCCGTGGGGAAAATCACGTGGCGTGACTTACACGTACAAAAAAGAGCTCAAAGACACAACGTAGCAGTGCATTTTTCGGTGCCACAAGTTCAGTTTGTTTACCAGTATTGTTACTTTATTTAGAATTAGTTTCCTTTGTACAAGCCACATCGCTGACCAAGAGGACAGACAGAATGCCTCCGTATAATAGCACTTACTCACACATGTTTCCTCAATTGATCAGGATTCTCTATCCAAGTGAAGCAAGTGTTCTTATTTTACAATGTTGGTGCATACAAAGCCTTCAACAGAAATACATGGAGGACATAGTGTATTCTAAATCACTTGTGATATGGCACTGTGGATTGGAACGGTTTGTTATAAGAAACGGGAAATGTGTATCTAAACCCCTTCCTGAATGTGTAATCTGATCATTTGCCAATAAATAGACTTTAAAAATAAAATAAATCACTCTTTAGTAGATGTACCCCCAAAGAAAACCTGCATTTATTTAATTATGCAGTCTGCCCTCCCCCCTCTGGAATTGGGAGTATATTTAAAAAAAACATTTGTCTGCTGCCTTTGCAAGTCCTCCCCTTCAAACCCATCCCAGACTTTCTGTGGCTGTCCAATCACAGACTTCCCAATGCAGCTCAGGTAGGAGTCTTTGCATGGCCAGGTGCTCAACACAATTGCTGCCTCTTGCGTTTTACTTCATGTTTGGTTGGCTCAAGGAAGCTAAATAGCCGGCTGTCAGACATCCAGAGGGTGTTACCAGCTTAATTTCTGAAAGTGCTAATAATTTTAGACTGAGTTTCCGTCGAATATGCACCTCCTAGGTGTACTATTTAAAAAAAAAAAAAAAAAAAAATTTTTTTTTCTTTATCTTGCCCATGGTAATGTTTCATTCAGCCTATTTTCTGTTGTAAAGGGTCCCTCCTAAACCATAACCACCAACTGCAGTTGGCAGCTTGAGAACTTGTGCACTGTACCAAACACAGAAATATATGAACGTGACATTCAAATAAACTGATATTAGCATGGTTATTTATCCCATTGTCTAACTCCACCTTTTGATTATTATTATTATTTTTTTTTTCTCAGTATAATAGCACTGTGTGAAGTAAATAAATGTCAGATTGTGGCATTTTAATACACCTCTCTTGTAAAAACATCATGTATTTTTTTTTTTATTTTTTTTTACTTTTTGTGCATAAGAAGGAAAAAATTAAATAAAATTGTCTTTCCTATGGCAAACGCCTAAAACACAGTCTATTGGTTATCCACATAATTTACACCATCACTGACCATCATGGTACCTACATCATATTCACTATCCACCAGTCACTCTTCTGGTATCTGCATATCAACATTTCCCTATTGTGCCCCAAGTACTCACCAACCACATGACAATCCACACCAGTGTACCTATCCGTTGCTCATATCAAATACAGCAGCCAGTCATATTTTATTCAGCAACCAACTTACTTCGATGAACTTATCAGTCATCACACCTCTCCTTTTATTTCCTGGTGTGTAAACCATATCTCAAGCTTAGAAAGTATAATTCCTTAATTCAAGCAGGATGCAGGAATTAAGCTTCTCTTCTATGAATAGTGTTACAGAGTGAGCAAGGTTGAGGCTTTTTTTTTTTTTTTTTTCTTGCAAAGTTCCACTGGTGTTGATTGTGCCATCACAGTTCCGAGTGCAAATGATGCAATGCAAACTTCAACATGAACTGCTTTGCTATATAGGTAAGACAGTTTGTGTGAATAAACGCTTTATTAAATGTGTGCAAGGTTTTCAATAACTGCTACACACATGCACGTATTTGTTATTTGCTACAGTCTGTTCTGTTTCTTGGACATCTTACAGATGTCTTAAATAGACATCAATAAGACATCAAATGCCTGGTATATTCTTTGGCGCTAATCGTCCAGACTTCGGGTGATTTGAAAGTATAAATAATAAATATGCTTGGCAACCTGTCTTTATATTAAAGGATCACAATAGGGTTAGGAACACAAATGTGTATTCCTGACCCTACAGTGTTAAAACAACCATCTAGCCCCCCTGGGCCCCTAATGCCTCCATAAATATAGCAAAATCTTACTGTATTCAAGCCAGAAGCTGTAACTCTGCATGCTGTTTGCCTAAAAAAAAAAAAAAAACCAAGCAGTCTGCTGACCTCATTAGCAGTGGTAGCCTGATCCAATCACAGTGCTTCCCCATAGGATTGGCTGAAACTGACAAAGAGGCAGATCAGGGGCAGAGCCAGCATGATTCAAACACATCCCTGGCCAATCAGGCAGTCGGCTGGGGCAGCGTGCGAGGGAGCAGTGATCTTCCAGTGGCTCCTCCTCTGCTCTCTTGCGCTGTTTAATGATGCCTGAATATGACGTAATTACTGCCCCGGCATCACAGGGAGCAGAGAGGAGCTGCAGATGGATTACTGCTTCCTCTCACACAGGATGAGAGATCAACTCCACTAGACCCCAGGGAACGTCCACTCAGCACACCCAAAAGGTATGGGGGCTGGGTGGATAAAAAAAAGTTTGAGAAAGTGTGCCTATGCCTCTGTCAGTGTGTGCGCACCCCTGTCAGTGTGTGTGCGTGTATGTCTGTTTAGAGACCTGCGATCACCTGTTTTATCTCTCCCTTTTTTTTTTTTTTTACGCTGTGCAGGTTTTGCCGTGGCTTGTCCCGACTTCTTTGCCGAGTTCATCAATCTTTTTGATCTCAGCTAAGCTTATGCTTTCCCGTGGGAAAGCATTGGGAGGATATTGCGCATTTTCTGTATGGGTAACCTTCAGCGCGTCCATGCAGAACAATGACACTTGACTCTCTAGTGGCCGTCTGAGTGACAGCCACTAGAGGTCTTAGTAGGCAGCAATGTAAACACTGCCTTTTCTCTGAAAATGCAGCGTTTACATTGAAGAGGCTACAGGGTTAGGCTATAGGCACCAGAACCACTACATTAAGCTGTAGTGGTTCTGGTGACTAGTGCCCCTTTAAAATAACAAAACTGGCTCCTAACTTTTTTTTTTAGCTGGCTCCTAGATACTAAACAAATTTGTCAAGCCCTGCTATAGTGTCCCTTTAAGTATTGTCTTGCTCTCTGTTTATCAGTTAGGGGCTTATAGTACCCCTTACTAGTAGTGTTTGCAGCCTGTTTGAATACTCACCCATAGTTGATCTGGTCATTCTTGCTACTAACTCAAAGGAAACCTGTTGCCATCGGAATGTAAACAAATGGCTGACAATCGCTTTTCATTGTAATAATTATTATTTTTTTTCTTGACTGGAGCCTGGTCCCTGCTCTGGCAGTTTCTCTGCTGAAGTGGCATATTACAAGTGTTAAGTTTCATCTCCACTTGCCAACATTATAAAGTGTACTAAAAAGATCCTCTGTCTTTGCAGGGATGTCTGTCATCTGCTGTGCGAGTTACAGCACATAGCAGAATAGACATTACAGGGCATCTCTGTCCTGAGGGATTTAACCCTTGTGAATAGGGTGTGTGCTCCAAATGCAAATGTTGTGTATGCTGTTCCTTAGCAGTGTAGCTTAGTAACTCAAAGAGGAAGTTCTGTTCTTTGCATTTCGTAAACACGCTGGATATTTTCACTAATGTAGCAGAATAAGTGCTCCCATCAGTGTTGTCTAAGTTTGGTGCTCAGTTTGTCGTCTACCTCCACCTCCCCCCTCCTACCCCCTCCTAAACTACCCATAATGCAAGCATATTTTTTACCCCCATTTTAAGCTCTGATAGAGGCAGTCTGGTGTTAATATCTACTGATATTTGATAGTTTGATGTCCTGTATCCTGACATATATTGTCCAGGTCCACTGGCAAGAGAGGCCGCAAAACATTTAAAGAGCCACCATATTTAACCATGGGTATGAGATACTTTTTCCATATGGCTACTTCTCTGTGCGCCAAACCCACCTTTGATGTTTATTGCTACAAATCTCTATTATGGTTTCATTTGTCCATAGAACCTGATCTCATTTGAAGTTCTAGTAGTGCAGGGCATATTTGATGGAATCTAGGGACCAACTAAAAGGTTAGGAGCCAGGTTATTCAATTTTTAACTAGTTAGTTTCTGAAAAACAACATATGTCTATCAAGCTAGTTCTTTCTTACATCTGTTTCTAGTTTCTATGTGTGTATGTATAGATTAGTATGTATACACACACATACTAAATCGGGTTTTGGCAACTTGGTCTTTGATGTATCATAGACTATACTATTTTGTGGATAGTCAGTGTTTTATATTCAGGCTATAGCCATGTAAGAGTGTTGGTTTCAGTAGAAGACTCAAGGGTATACATTTAA
This sequence comes from Pelobates fuscus, assembly GCF_036172605.1. Taxonomy (NCBI): domain Eukaryota; kingdom Metazoa; phylum Chordata; class Amphibia; order Anura; family Pelobatidae; genus Pelobates; species Pelobates fuscus. The sequence goes on from NC_086325.1 coordinate 105,728,520, forward strand.
AGGAACATTCAAAGCATCATTACCACTCTAGAGCGCTGTTATGGTACCAGGAGTGATCTGTTCCCCGCATTGTCTGTAATCAAACCATTTACAAGCAGGTTGACAACTCACCTGGGGTCCACTAAGACCTTCTTCCATTGATGCTAGAAGCCCAGTGCTACAGTTATTAGCTCATTGGCTAAAATGTGTGTTTTAGGACAGCTGGCAAAAACAAAGTGTAACGTCTACAGTACACTAGTTGTAGTTCTTGGAATGATCCTTTTTTAAAAATGAGTTTAAACTCAGTTTTAATACTGGGCTTGACAAATCACAGGTCGCCATGGCATCTAGGAATTTTGCCTTTGCATCTGGGATATGTGAGCCAATTACCTCTAAAGTGGGCGGCTGGCTGCACGTATTGTTCCTGTTGGCGAAGGAGCCATGATATCCCTGATCAGCTCCCTCGCGCGCTGCTTAGTCATATTCCGGCCCTGGCCTCACTAAGTGGCACGCAAATGGAGCAGAGCAGGGACATCAGAAATCCCATTCGGCCACAACAGGGTAAGCGGATTTAAAAAAAAAAAAAAAAAAAAAAAAAAAAAAGTTTGTGTGAGTGTCTTTCGTGCGGATCTCCCCTCGACTGGCCCCACCTCTATGGCTGAGATTATCAAGATTATAAGGTTGATGATCTTTGACAATCCATAGGAAAGTATTGGAAGGCTTTTGTGCATGCGCTGCAAAAAGATGCACAATCAGCACCTCCTCAGGGACACATTGAATCAATGCATCTCAAGGAGGAACGTTCTGCGCCTCCATGCAGAGTGTGGAGACGCTAAATGTAGTTGCTGCACATTGTGCAGCACTGACACAGGAAGATCCTCTAATGGCCATCTGAGTGACTGCTGCTAGTGGTGCCACTAGGAAGCAATGTAAACTCTGCCTTTTCTTTAAAAAGCCTGCAGGGACAGGCTATAGATACCAGATGTAGTGGTCCTGGTGACTATAATGTCCCTTTAAGAATTTTATTTTTGTTGTTGAGTATAAAGCTTTATAAGTTTAGAGGGGGAAAAAAAACCTGGCTCCTAACTTTCTCCTTTGAAACCTAAGACCATGTCGGGACTACTTTTTTTCTTTTCTTTTTTTTTTTCTTTTCTACACTTGACAATCTTGACTTAAGGTGGGGATTAGGCAAGCTCAACTAGTTTGACAGAGGAAGGGAAGTTGGCCTTAAGCCTTTGTCAAGTGTTGGACGAATACATAGTCCCTACCCTTATATTATGTTATAAATAGAAATAGATCAGAAATGGGGGAAAAAACGAAGAACAAATTCTGATAGAGGAAGAGAAGATTAAAAGATAAGTTAGAAGTGACTCACGGTTGGCTAAGCATTTTATGGTTTTCATTTAACATCCATGTTTCACGAGATTCCATGTTAACCAGTAGGGCATATTTGCATAGGGTTACTACAGATCTAAGGATGATCTACCACCTGCTTAATGTGGAAGGATTTAAGCAATACATCTGTACTTCACTAATATATTTTTATACGTCAGCAGCAATCAAATGTATTTCTGCTGAGTTGCCCTTCTCATAATGGAATTTCTAAAAATGCTATGCAAATACTTGTTTCTGCTCAACACAGAGAAGTCTTTGTTAGATTGTAGGGTTTATGCTAAATCACAGCTTGTTTAAGAACAAAAAAAACAAAACCGGATTTTCTTTTTAAAAGCAGTCTGCAGCTCTGCATAGTCTTTATTTTTGGCTGTTTAATACTTATCAAAACATCATGCATTTTTATTTTTTGGTAACAATATTACCATTGTATGCAATAATTATTTTGACTACACTTGAAAGTATATTGGCCCCTCTAGCTAGCTTAGAAACAAGGGCTTTAAGGGAACACTCCATGTGACTTAAAGGACCACTATAGGCACCCAGACCACTTTAGCTTAATGAAGTGGTCTGTGTGCCAGGTCCACCCAGGATTAACCCTTTTCAGAGAAACTGCTATGTTTACTTTAGGGTTAATCCAGCCCTTAGTGGCTGTCTCATTGACAGCTGCTAGAGGCGCTTCTGCGCTTCTCACTGTGATTTTCACAGTGAGAAGACGCCAGCTTCCATAGGAAAGCATTGAGAATGCTTTCCTATGGACTGGCTGAATGCACGCGCGGCTCTTGCCGCGCTTGCGCATTCAGCCGATGACTGGGAAAGGAGGAGGAGAGTCTCCAGCACCGAGGGAGCCCGGCGATGGAGAAAGGCAAGTGTTTAACCCCTTCCTCTCCATCCAGCCCAGCAGGAGTGGGACCCTGAGGGTGGGGGAACCCTCAGGGCACTATAGTGCCAGGAAAATGATATTTTTTTTTTTCTGGCACTATAGTGGTCCTTTAACTACTACAATCACTCCCTCCACGTTTAGCTCTGTGCTGCTGCTTCCAGGAGCACAAACTGTCGACAGTTGCTCTGTGAACCCTAAGTAAGTTGCCAAACTGTTTATCAATGGTTTGACTATTTACTCTGGGAGGGTACCATAGTGCATCTGGCACCATAATCACTACAGAGGACCATAGTAGTTATGGTCCATGAAATGTTCCTTTAATTGTTCTGTAATGGTGACTTTACCTAATGAAGTCCCTTGAGAGAAATATTTGTAGTATTCTCAGAGCTTGGCTCATTGACTTGGAGCGCACAGTTGTACTTCTCAACCAATGAGCTGACCTTGCACAGCTACTTACAGTCCTATGAACCCAGCAGTCCCTGGCTAAGTTTACACAGAAGGTTGTTATGGTTCTTAGTGTATTTCTCTAATTTAACTGTAACTTTTATTTAGATGGCATGTGTGTCATGATGTGAGCATTTTTTTCATTTCTGTATAAATAATTTAAAAATAAGTGTGCAATTTAAATATGGTAGATGAAGCAAAATAGGCCAATAGGATGAAAATGAAGTGATCCAGTGATTCAGTGCATTGTGTATAAAATCCCACAATTCTCAAGTTTGAAACTTCCATCTAGTTCTTGAATCTACAGACCTGTACCAATCCATCATTTAGCCAGTCTAAACCCTTGCATTGGAGTAGAACATTGGTAGAAGGGTATCATGGAAGCCTCACAATAGAGTCCTGATGGTGATGATATTGCTAATGTATATTTACTCTAAAATGTTTTTTTTTTCCTTCCTTCTTGTGTCTAGATCAAGGGTAGTCACCCTGATCACTAGTGGTCCATTTGGGATTTCATGTGGGCGGTGGTGGGTTAGTCAGAAAACGCCCGCTGGGCCTCTATTGCTGTGGACCGAGGCCAGAAGGGGAGATCCTTTAATCTCCCCTGCTGGCCCATGCACAGCCAGCCTTGCTGTAAGCCCTCTCGGGCTGGTGAGGCTATTAAAGAGCTTCTTCGCCGGCCCGCTGCCACTTGATTGCAGCAGAAGGATGGAAGGCCCTGGGAGGCTCTGTTTCTTCTACGGGCAGGCTGGTCGGATCATTGCCATGGTAACAGTTCTGTGCTCGCAGGAGGACCGGAGAGTCTGCCTGCAGCTGGAGGAGCTGCAGGCTAAAGTGAACATGCCACCACTGGACCACCAGGGTTTGCAGCATTATGTCCCCCTCTCTGGTAAAAGTAAGAAGAAGGGAGGGGGAGACATTAAGACAGATTTTCACATCTCTCCCACCTGCACACCACATATGTAACCTTTACACCACACACTTACACACTCACACTCTGGGCGCTCACTGCTCCCCTGTTCCCCTCTCCTACTTAGAAAAAAGGGGGGGTGGGGGAATGATAAATGTAAGTACAAATTAAAAAGAAATTGGAAATAAGGAAATTTTACCATCAACAAAGATACAAAAGTGGGCGGTAGATATTAAAAGGTTGAATATTGATCTAGAAACATGGATTTTTTTTTTCCCCCTCCTTTTCTTCTCCTTCATTTGACACAGTCTTCTTTTTCTTCTGACACCGTCTTCACTCCTCCGTGGCTCCTTCTGCTCCTTTACCGTTCTGTTACTTTCTGCTTATTTTGCACCCTTCTGCTCCTTTCTCTTTCTGGCCCCTTTTGCGGTCCGTGCCGCCCCTTTCACGCTCCTTGCCCTAGACAGAGGCTAAACACTCAAAAGTGTGAAAATAGCACAGTCAGTAAAGGGTACAATTTTTTTTTTTTTAAGATACATAAATGAGTAAAGGAAGGTAAAACAAGGGTAGGATTAAAAACAAAAAAAGGAAGGTATGTAGAAGAGAATAAAGGTCTAGCTGATTGCCTCAATTTAATATTTTTGTTCAGAATTTACAGATGAAAATGAAGGAAAGGGGCCTCAGTTAGGAAAAAGAACAAATGAGTCATTTGTTACATGTGAGTTTACAGAGGAAGAGGTTCATTTTCAACTGTCAAAAGTAAAGCTAAATAAGTAAATGGGACCTAATGGAAGGATTGGTAGTAGTCCCGGAAGATTGGAATTTAGCGAATGTTGTGCCCATTCACAAGAAAGGTAGTAGGGAGCAGTTGGGCAACTATGGGTCAGAAAGCCTTACTTCAGTAGTGGGGAAAGTGATGGAAACCATGTTAAAGGATAGGATTGTTGAACATCTAAAAATCACATAGGTTTACTCCAGGGAGATCATGCCAAACTAATCTTATTGATATTTTTTTTTTGATTGGGTAACTAAAATAATAGATCAGGGTTGTGCAGTAGACATTGCTTACCTAGATTTCAGTAAGGCTGTTGACACTGTTGCACATAGAAGGCTTATCAATAAACTGCAATCTTTAAGTTTGGATTCCAATATTGTTGTATTTGTAAGGCAGTGACTGAGTGACTGGCAACAGAGGGTTGTAGTCAATGGAATATATTCGAAGCATGGGCTTGTCACCAGTGGGGTACCTCAGGGATCTGTACTTGGACCCATTCTCTTTAATGTTTTTATTAGTGATATTGCAGAAGGTCTTGATGGTAAGGTTTGTCTTTTTGCTGACGATACTAAGATATGTAAGGAGGGATAAGCCAAATGGCAAATGATTTAGGTAAACTAGAAAAATGGTCAGAGTTGTGGCAACTTACATTTAATGTGGATATGTGCAAGATAATGCATCTTGGACGTACAGAATATTTGATAGTCCTAACCTTAACATCTGAGGAAAGGGATTTAGGGGTGATTATTTAAGATGACTTAAAGGTTGGCAGACAATGTAATAGAGCGGCTAGAAATGCTAGCAGAATGCTTGGTTGTATAGGGAGAGGTATTCGCAGTAGAAAGAGGTAAGTGCTAAGTGAGACCTCACTTGGAGTATTGTACGCAGTACTGGAGACCGTATCTCCAGAAGGATATTGATACTTTAGAGAGAGTTCAGAGAAGGGCTCCTAAACTGGTTAATTGATTGCAGGATAAAACTTACAAGGAAAGGTTAAAGGAACTTAACATGTATAGCTTGGTGGAAAGACGAGACGGGGGGATATGATGGAAACATTTAAATACATAAAGGGAATCAACACAATAAAGGAGAAGACTATATTTAAAAGGAGAACTACCGCAACAAGAGGGCATAGTCTTAAATTAGAGGGGCAAAGGTTTAAAAATAATATCAGGAAGTATTACTTTACTGAGAGGGTAGTGGATGCATGGAATAGCCTTCCAGCTGAAGTGGTGGAGGTTTACACAGTGAGGGAGTTAAAGCAAGCGTGGGATAGGCATAAGGCTATCCTAACTATAAGATAAGGCCAGGGACTAATGAAAGTATTTTTAAAAATTGGGCAGACTAGATGGGCTGAATGGTTCTTATCCGCCGTCACATTCTAGTTTTCTATGCCCCTTTTGTGCTCTTTGCCCTGACCCTTCCTGTAGGCTCTCCCCACCCCTCACTTCCCTGATCTATAGGCTATCTCTGCACTCTGGTAGTTGCTGGCTGCATGTGCTGCTCCCCTGCAGATTCAGTCCCTGTCTCTCTCCATTTACAGTGCCGGTATTCCTCCCCCTCTCCCCCTCCCCCCCCCCCCCCCGGACACCCAGGTCTGTGGTTTTTACAGTTTTATTACTTTTTTTAGTTTTTGGAACTGGCTCCTCCTCCTTGGGTGGAATATTTCAATTAGTGTGATGCATGTGTGGGATCAGGGCTGGCAAATTAAAGGGGGAGCACACCCGTAGCTTGTTTTTTAAAGGATCATTCTAGCGTCAGGAAAACACTTGTTTTCCTGACACTGTCATCCTTGGGTGACCCTCACCCTCAAGGTCCAACTCCTGTTGGGCTGAAGGGGTTAAAACAACTTAACCAAAAGCCACTTAACTTAATCCAGTGCCGGGCTCCCTTGGCGCTGACGTCGGCTCCCGAGTGGAGCGGAATGCGCGTGCGCGGCAAGAGCCACGCGTGCATTTGAACAGTCCACAGGAAAGCATTTCTCAATGCTTTCCTATGGACGTTTTGCACGTTGGATGCGCTTTTTCGCATCCAGCATCGCAGATGCGCCTCTAGCGGCTGTCAGGAAGACAGCTTCTAGAGGTTGGATTAACCCTGCTATGTCTGAAACTATGTTTACATGTGAAGGGTTAAAACCTGGCACCCAGACCACTTCATTGAGCTGAAGTGGTCTTGGTGATTAGTGTCTCTTTAACGATCCACTCAATTATGTTGTACACTTGTTTTTTGTCCTGATAAAGTTTTAAAAAAAATAAGCATTTTATTTACAGGTTACTGAAGTGCTGTAAATTTGTTTTAAATATTATTATTCATAAGCACCAGGCATTTAAAGGGACACTATAGTCACCAGAACAACTACAGCTTATTGCATTTGTTCTGGTAAGTAGTATACTCGTTACCTTCAAGCTTTTTGCAGTAACACTGTATTTTCAGCAAAAATGTAGTGTTTACATTACAGTCTAGGGATACCTTCACTGGCCACTCCTCGGATGACTACGAGTTACTTCCTGGGGCAGTGCAGCACTGCCATTCAGTGTCTCCACCTTCTGCATGCAGACACTGAACTTTCCTCATAGAAATGCATTGATTCAATGCATCTCTGAGGAGATGCTGATTGGCCAGGGCTGTGTTTGGCTCTGTTCCTTATCTGCCTCCTTGAGTCTCAGCCAATCATATGTGAAAGCATTGTGATTGGCTTAGAACAACACTTCTGATGTCCGTCTAGCATTGAGATCAGAGGCCTAGCCACCAGCTGCAGACTTGAACAAAAGTAAATGTTATATTTTATTCCCCCCCCCCCCCATATTTAGGGGGGGGGCAGGTGGGCTAGATGGTGATTTGACACTATAGGGTCAGGAATACATGTTTGTGTTTCTGTCCCTATAGTGTTCCTTTAATATCTTTGTTTCTGGAGTGCAGGATTATTAGCTGGAGAGAGATTATTTTCCTTTTCTCTCCACAATGCTCTCATTTAGAAGTTATTTGCTGAATATTTAATATGTTTATACTTTGTTCTGTAGATTCTGCGGCTCTCGTCCTGTCCCAAGATGGTGAAGCCGGATATCCACACGCTTGCCCGCCATCTCAAGCAGGAACGTCTCTATGTAAATTCTGAAAAGCAGCTCATCCAGAGGTTGAATTCTGATGTGCTAAAAACGGCAGAGAAACTTTATCGCACCTCATGGATATCCAAGCAACAGAGGATAAACTTGGACAGACTTATCCTAACCAGGTGGGCAAGGTCACCATAGTGCCCCATTTTCCTAATCCAAATAAGTGCCTGATGGGCTACCATGATACATTGATATCTTAAAGGGACACTCCACTGCCCAAATACAGAATAAATAAAAAACATTGGTATTATTTATGCTTTATTAAAAAAAAAAATGTTTTTGTGTGTATCTAAAAACATCATGCGTTTGTCAAGTTTTAAACTTTTGCAAGCCCCCTCCTTTCTTCCCCTCCCAGACTTTCTGTAGCTGTTAAATCAGACTCCCAATGCAGCTCATTGAGTCGTATTTGCAAGGCAGGTGCTTTGGGCTATTGCTGCCTCTTGAGTTTAGCTCTAGTGAGCTAAACAAACCAAGAAGTAACAAGACCTGTTTAATTCACAGCCAGGTGGGTGTAACAAGGTTAGTTTAGAAAAGTGTCACTTTATATTGACATTTGCAAATTTTTCATGAAGAAAATAAGAGGACACTCTTCTCACACTTAAAGCTTTCTCCCCCCCCCCCCCTTAAAGTAAAATAAATGTATAAATCTATAATTGCATTGATAAAATGACAAACGTAAACCTGGGCCGAGTGTACAAACCTAGAGTTTGCTGAATGCTGCTGCATAAGCCTACCACTGTGCAGTGTCTTAATATGAAATGTTGATATTTGAGTTACCTGCTGGAGTTGGAACTCTACCTCTGGCAGTGTCATTGGCCAGCCTGAAACAAGAGTGAAAATTATGTACCCATAAGCTCATTCACTGGCTGAGCGCACTCAGCTGATACTTTAAGTTGGTGAATAAGCAACAGGTTTGACATCATACAGCTCCTTCAGCTCTGCTGAAGATGAATGTTATTCAGCCTGCATGAGAGGTGCTCATACTCCCTGGTTGTGCAACAGAGATTAACTGCCTGGTGATCTAGTGGGAGACAATGAAATCTTCACTGCCAGCTGATGCAAACAGTAGTTGCAACATTAGTGTTTAGCACTGAGTAGTTTTTGTCCTTGCGGTCCCAGCATTAAGGGAGTCGGAGTGCCTGCCAGGAACATCCGGCAGGAGTGCTGACCTTCTAGAGAGGGCCCGACCATGAGAGCGCAATTATAGCTGCTACAGAGTAGCCATTTCTGGGTCATGTATGTTACGGCACTGCTCGACATGAAGAATCCCTGCACAGCCCTGGTATCAAACCCCTTTAAGGCTTTGTGTAAGTGCTTTAGGTTTTTGTGCTTTGGTTTTTGTTTTTCCTCCAGCCTATGTAACAACTTAAGAAATCAGTGGGGTGTGACTGAAATGTATTTCATCACAGTGTGAGTTAGATTCATTGTTTCTGACCTCACAACAAACTATCCAATATGTTTCCTTTTTTTTATTCCTTTTTCTTTTTAGTGCTGAAGCATCTCCAGCTGAGTGTTGCCAACATGCCAAGGTTCTGGAGGACACCCAGTTTGTGGATGGTTACAAACAACTGGGTTTCCAGGAGACTGCTTATGGAGAGTTCCTTAATCGTTTACGTGAGAATCCTCGGCTCATTGCGTCGTGCCTTGTAGCAGGAGAAAAGGTCAACCAGGAAAATGCCATGAGTGTCATCCTTACAGTCTTCACCTCTCTCTATGGAAACTGTATTATGCAAGAGGATGAAAGCTACCTACTGCAGGTTCTTCGTTACCTCATTGAGTTTGAGCTGAAGGAGAGTGATAACCCACGTAGGTTGTTACGAAAAGGAACATGTGCCTTCAGCATAATTTTCAAACTCTTTTCTGAGGGACTCTTCTCTGCAAAGCTCTTCCTTACTGCTACGTTGCATGAGCCCATCATGCAGTTACTGGTGGAGGATGAGGATCACCTGGAAACAGACCCAAGCAAGTTAACTGAGCGTTTTTCTCCAGCTCAGCAGGAGAAACTGTTTGGGGAGAAAGGTAGTGATCGTTTCAAGCGAAAGGTGCAGGAGATGGTTGAATCAAATGAAGCTAAGCTTGTAACCCTTGTGAACAAATTCATAGGCTACCTGAAACAGAACACCTATTGCTTCCCTCACAGTCTTAGATGGATTGTTTCCCAAATGTACAAGACTCTGTCCTGTGTGGAAGGTCTGGAGGTAGGGGAGGTGAGGGCCATGTGCACTGACCTTCTACTGGCATGTTTAATTTGCCCAGCAATTGTGAATCCAGAACAGTATGGGATAATTTCAGATGCCCCAATCAATGAAGTGGCAAGGTTCAACCTGATGCAGGTAGGAAGCGTCTAACTATTTAATACTATTCTAATAACACAGTGGGCTTCTTGTGGTCCATTAATTGTAGCGATCTCATTCTTCTTGTACCGAGTTTCTTCACACTGAGGTAACATGCATTACCCATCTCAGAACAGTGATGTTATGTGACCAGCTATTTGTTATTTGTAAATTTGTCTCGCTCTGTGAAGCTCCTCTTAGTCAGACATAATCATCAGAAAATAATTTTGGAAGAGACGTTCCAAGTTGAAATGTACTGTAACATTTTTTCCTTTTTGATTTTAAATAATTTTTTCTTTTTTAAATACGTAAATGAGTTGTTTGCAGATCTTTTGCTTCTGTAAAGCTCTGTATCGGTTTGATATAAAGTTCAGAATTCACAAGTAACAATGAAACTATTTAGCAAGCAAATACATTGTATTTCATTACTTTATCTTTTTATGAATGGAGAACCCATTCCCGAAATGGGGAGATCATATTTGCAGCAGATTTTTCTTTTTGCTGTAGTTCTAATCAACTCAACCAGTGTGCAGACTCTGAGACCACCGTTAACCATAATATATGCTAGGAACATACATTATGATATTTGGAACTTCTTTTAAAGGAACACTATGGGGTCAGGAACACAAACATGTATTCCCAACCCTATATTGTGAACACAATCTAGCCCCTCCCTTTTCCCCCTTAAAATAGTTAAATCTTACCTTTTTATTCCAGTCTGCTGTTGCTGGCTCTACCCTTGGGCTTGCTGCTTGGGTGACCT